>NW_028229653.1:0-182012 GCF_053477565.2 Lygodium microphyllum | reverse complement strand
AAGATTAAATGCAAGTTGGATGGCAGTGTAGAGAGGTACAAAGACAGGCTGGTTGCTAAAGGATATGCTCAACAGTATGGGCTAGACTATGAGAAAATATTCAGCCATGTTGCCAAGATGGCAACCATAAGAACATTGATCGCATTGGTTGCTGCTAAAGGTTGGAAATTGCAGCAGATGGATGTGAAGAATGCTTTCCTCAATTGTGACTTAGAAGAGGATGTTTATATGGATCAATCCGAAGGGTATGTACACCTTGATTTTCAACATTATCTAACAAAGGTATTGTATAGGCTGAAGCAAGCTCCGAGAGCTTGGCATGCAAGGATCAGTAATTACCTATAGAGTTTGGGATTTACTGTTGATAGGGCTTATCACAGTCTCTTTACGAAAAAGACAGACAAAGGCTTGGTAGTGCTAGTCATCTATGTTGATGACTTGATAATCACAGGTGATGATGACTTGGGGATACAACATGTTATGCAGATGCTAAAATCTGAATTTGACATGAAAGACTTAGATGAAATAAAGTATTTCTTGGGTATTGAGGTGATCAAAGCTAAAAATGGTTTATGGCTGATGCAAAAACACTATGCCATGGAAATGCTGAAGAAATATGGCATGGCTAAATGTAAACCACTGGATACACCTCTTGATCAGAATGTCAAGTTGGGCATTAGCACTGGAGCTAAAATTGATAATGTGACTATGTATAGGCAGATGGTTGGTATCTATTCAACTATCACTAGGCTGGACTTGAGTTATGTAGTTGGGCTCATAAGTCAACTCATGTAGAAGCCCAGATAGCCACATTTGGATGCTATTAGGCAGATTATGAGATATGTTAAGTCCACTATAGATTATGTGCTATTCTATGTGAAAGATAAGCCCTTGACACTGTTTGGATACATAGATGCAGATTGGGCAGGATGCTCATATGATTGCAGATCTACGAGTGGTTATGCTTCTAGCTTTGGAAGCAGAATGATTACCTAGAGCAGCAAGAAGAAACCTACGATTGTATTGTCTAGTACTGAGGTTGCGTACAGGGGTCTTGCATTGGGAGCATGTGAGATTGCATGGTTGTTTAAGCTTATGGCTGATTTGGACATATAGGCAGATGCTCCAGTGACCTTGCTATGTGACAATCTTAGTAGTGTAGTACTGGCAACGAATCCAGCATACCATGCTAGGACTAAACACATTGAGGTACACTACCATTTTATTAGAAAGATGGTTCTTACAAGGAAAGTAGACCTTATGCATGTGAAGATGGACGAACAAGTTGTTGATATCTTTACCAAGTCTTTGGGTAAAGATAAGTTTAGTGTTTTTAAATAGCTGCTTGGTGTACAAATGCTGTCTTGAGCTTGAGGGGGAGTGTTAAGACTTCAAGCTCAGTTCTACTATCTTTAGGTTGAGTGTAACTGACACTTGGCTTGTCCAATTGTACCACATGTGGACATTAAATAAGACGGTGACTTTAGACTTAGTCTGTACTTGGTGTGAATGGTCTTACAGACCTTAGAGTATTGTATTCACTTTAGTTATATGGGTTATGGAATATGAAGAAATGTAGAAGAGAGCATACAGCTCCTCTCTCTGTAGCTCCAACCCTTCTCTCTATCTCTTTCTCTCTCAACACCGGGAAGGAATCTCGAGGCCCTGTTACTAGTGCAAGGGTGAAAACTTAGAGGAAAATAAGATGTATTCTTACGGATTGTGGAAATCATCCTATTTTGTATCTTAGTTGAAATTTTAATATGAAGTTTACTTTCAAGGAATTCGTTTGATTTTTTTCGTGTCAGTGCATAAAATTATGTAAAGGAACATTTGACTAATGGGCTAATTAAGTAAGCTACTTATATGTATTACCACTAATGTGCCCTTAGATAAGTAGGAAACTAAAGCTATCAAGGGAAGCAGGTGGGTGGGATCCCTGACGGGTCCATTCTACAGTAGGGTGGTCCCATAGAACTGGGAGACTTCTCAACATTCAAATCGCGATGACATATTGACCTTAGATAATGTAGGGTAGAACCCTAGCTCATATCATTTTAGGGGATCGGAATGGGACTTTACCCTATGAATAGAGAGGTTGATCAATGTATCCCTCTTGTTTCCCATTCTCTTTGAACCAAGTGTGATATGAGTCCACCTCGATTTAGATGCTCTGCAAAAAGTAGATGCATCATTTGAAGACTGATGCTAGAAGTCTGTAGAATGACTTGGCAATTAGAAACCCAGGAAGATTTAGGTCAATATCCTAACATGGTTGGATGATACATGTAAGAAGTTGGGAATTAGGATTTAGTGTAAATAATATTGATATTATGCCATGTCACAGTGACATTGGTATAAAAGGAGAGGACATGTAAATTTTCATATCTTTTTGACACATTAGTATAACTACAGTCTTTCTCTCCCATCTTGCTCATAGCTTCTATGGCTTCTCCCTCTTTCCTATATTTCTCTCTCTAAATCTAGTCTTTCTCTCTCCTCGTCACTCTTCTTCTCTCTCTTCCTGTAGTCTTTCTCTCTTTTGTAGTTTTCTCTCTCCTCTTTCTCTCTCTCTAGTTCTCTCTCTGACAAGTGGTATCAGAGCATTGGTCTTTGATCCATTCTTTTCTTCTATTTTTAGTCCTATTTTCCCCTATCAAAATCAATTTCAGACAAAAATTGTACAAGATAGTGACTAGTGGAGTGCTGTAGATCATCTACAATTAGTAAGAGACTACATCTGGAGATATCCAAGGCTAGATATGGCGGAGGATGGCTTAAATGACAGGTTGTCATCAAATTCTATGCAAAATTAGAGGTAATTAGGGTAAAGAAGAGTTAACTGAGCTTAGTTTGGGGTTAAACTGTGGTTACTTTTCAAAAGATTATTCCTTTCCTCTTTCTCCAAGCTTTGGCCAAGCTTCCATGGAGTTTTCTAGCTGAGATCTCTTCTTTATTCACTGATCATTGCTCTCCTTCAACAATGGCTTGCATAATGGCACTCTAGGCATCAAATGCAACAGGTTGCATACCATTTTATGGTCTGGAGGATCAGCCACGTGGACTGGACAACAGCCCAAAATTTGTGTTTATTTTTCCAGCCCTGTTCTTCATCAATCTTCAGCTATGGTGCTTCTAAATTATCTTTGGCAGTGATTTCTTCAACTTCCTGATATGTAGACTCCAAAATGGGGCTATATTCTTCATCTTTTCACTCTCTTAAAACACTACATGAACAATCCATGGGCAGCCATGAAAGCTTCAGCCCAAGCTTTCATTTCTCAACAATTTCTTGAAGATTCTTTATCTTTTTAGCCCGTGGGATCATTTCAGCAAGGATTCTTCAACAAATTGCAAGGATTAAGCACGAAATGGTTAAAGATTGAAGCTCAAGAGCTTCCATGGAGCAAAAATTTGGGGAAAACAGGTTTAATGCTGCAATTTCAAGCATTTGAAGCTTCAAGATTGTTCTTAAGTACTGAATACACAAGCCTTGGGGATTATTTTAGCACATTGTACAACCGAAGGCTCTATCAAGCATATGAAGATTGATCAAGTCATCATCAACCATGTCAAATGTACTCTTCTTCAATTCTTAATCTCTTTCATTAATCCAATTGTTGAGCTTAATCCTTTTGATTGAGAGATTAAAGAATTGAATAATATCCATCAAATTTCAGCCAACCTTTGCTTGAATCAATCCATTCATGAATGCAATGCTTGCTTTATGCATACTAGTTCCAATCAGTGAATTACATGCTTCAATCTGAAATTTCCAGCATAACAATTGAATCCCATTGATTAATGAACTTGTTTACTCTAATCCATTGATTGGCTGAATTTCTTTTACCCAAATTAAAATATTATATAAGGGTAAGTACTAGCAATCAGTGAGTTACTGAATTGCATTGGTAAGACCCTTCTCCTATCCAAACTTTCAAGATTCCATTCAATTGCATCTCATGAAAGGCTGAATGAATATTTCAGAAATGCATATCATGCTGATTCATTAGATTACTAGCTACTACCATGTTGATATACCCACCAAGGAAAAAGGTGGATGCCGGGGGAGATAGTGGGACAAAAGAGAGGTGACCCTCCCTCACTATCAAAGATCCCGAAGGGGTGCAACCAACCGACCCGGGGGAAACTTTGCCCACCTCCCGGTGATTCGGAGCCCATGTAGGGAGCCTGTCATGCCTTTTTATCCCTCACACAGGTATAACGAGTGGAGAATTGAAGATTGAAGACTTCCCAAAGGCTCAAGTACCTACAGGTCCAAAACAGGGTAAAATAGGGAATTTACAGGGCACTTACAGGGTATTAATAGGTGGTTACAGGTACACTGTTAACCCCAACACAAAGAAAGCAAAAAGAAGTGGAAAAGACGCAGGGCAAAGGTAGAAAAAAGGTAGCCCAACTGAAGAAAGAAAAGGAGAAAAGGCCAAAAGCGCAAGGGCAACCTTAAAAGTCCAAGGCAAAGGCGAAAGGGGAAAGGCGCATTTTAAAATAAAAAGGCGCACCCTGAAATCTTGTAAAAAAGCACCGAGAAGGACAATGGGAAAAAGGGCCTAGGCTATGGCCGGCCATGTAAAAAGGGGAAAAAGGGGATGAACACCCAAAAGGGATTTAGGGTTTTGTATATAAAGTTGAAAAGTGAATGAGAAGCTCATTCTTGTGTGTGGCCAAAAGTAGATGTCCTCTTCTTCTTTTTCTTGCTTGCTTGAGCTTGTGCTTAAGAGAGGGAGTGTGAGAGTGTGAGGGAGCGAGTGTGTGAGGGTGAGGGACCGAGGAGGAGAAGCTCTCCATCTTCTCCTCTCTTCTTCTCTTCTCTTCTCTTCTCTTGTCTTGCTTGCGGACATGGAGCTTGGAGTGTGGAGCTTGAGGATGGAGCTTGCTTGAAGCTTGCACTTGGATCGTGGAGCTACCGGAGTGCGCGGGAGAGGAGGTAACTCGAAGGGCATCAAGGTAAGCTCACTACACCCGTAAGGTAGGCATTGCGCATCGGCTATGTGAGAGGTAGCCATTAGTGCTCGGCTTGGAACGCTTGAAACAATAAGCGGTCTGTGGGTCTTGGCGGTTGAGCGAAAGCTCCCACATTTTGGTTCCCACATTTCAGCCTTGAGCGCTTGCGCGCTTCGAATCGAGTATCAAAGTAAGGGGTTTCCCCCAAACCGGTGCTTGAGGTAGATAGGTAGGAAGCGAGGGGGTTGAAGATGGTATTCGATCTCCTTGGCAAGTAGGTTTGTTGCTTTCTTGAGATTTATGTTGTGGAATGAAGTAGTGTAGGTATTTACTTTATGAATTGGGTGCATTAGGGTAGGAAAAAACAAAGAAAAAGAAGAAAAAAACAAGCAAACAGTAGGGTTTTCTGTTGCTGTATAACAGGCTAAACCAGGGAAACAGGGGACCAGATTCGAGTTCTGGGTGAGACAGGGACAGGAAACTAGCTGTGAGGTTCTGCAGTGCTAGGAAAGGACTTTAAGAGGCCTGGGAGGCCAGGACAGACCTCAATTCCTTGGTTTGCCTTGTGTGTGAGAGAGAGAGAGAGAACTTCTGGTTCATAGGACGAGGAAGCACTACCCCGATCTCTAGGCACCGGCGATTTGTGCTGCTCCAGATGAGTCTGGCATTTCCCAACAAGTGCTCTAATCATATCTAGAAAGTCGGTGGTGATTGCATGCAGTAGACAGTAAGGAGGGGTCAAACGCGCGGGAATTGCGCCCGCCACCAACACACTCGGACCAACTTGCAATGGTCCAATTCCCAGAATCGGACCACCCGAGTTCTGGAGTCAGACCGTCCGACTTCTAGAATCGGACCGCCTGACTGACCAATCTGGTCCGATTCTCAAAATCGGACTAGCTCGGAATCGGATGTGCCACGTGGCACTCGGACCACTCTGATTCGGACCAACCCGTCCGACTCGGACACTCGGACCACTCGGACTCGGACCACTCAGACCAACCCATCCGATTTTGAGAATCGGATGCTCGGACCAACCTGTCTGACTCGGACCAATCGAACCACTCAGAATCGGACCGCCCGACTAACCAATCTGGTCCGATTCTCAAAATCGGACTAGCTCGGAATCGGACGTGCCACGTGGCACTCGGACCACTCTGATTCGGACCAACCCGTCCGACTCGGACACTCGGACCACTCGGACTCGGACCACTCAGACCAACCCATCCGATTTTGAGAATCGGATGCTCGGACCAACCTGTCTGACTCAGACCAATTGAACCACTCAGAATCGGACCCGCCAGAATCGAACCACCCTGTCCGATCCGATTCCCAGAATCGAACCACTTTGAAAATCAAACCACTTTTTGATCGGACTCCCAGAATTGGACGTGTCCAAAATCAGATCACTAGGCCGATCGGACCAACCCAAAATCGAACGTCCAATTCTGATAATCGAACTCCTGAAAATCGGACATCTTAGAATCGAACCAAAAAAATTGTCAAATCGGACAGGTATCCAGAACACAAATTCTGACGCATCTAGACCCCAAAATTGACCCCAAAGGCTACGTAGAGCTAAAGGCACATCACAGATCCATAACCGGGCTAAAATTTAGAGCACGTAATTCAAAATTTGGCTATAAACAGTCCTCCAAATTGCATATGGTATCTACCGTAATGGCCCTGCGGGACGGGGGGGACTGCCCCCCCCCCCCCCCCCCCGAACCCCCGCAGAGGGGGCTCTACCCCCTCCACACCTCCCCCGAGTAGGTTGGAGAGAAAACGCGCACCATGACAGGTCCTCCAAATTTGGCCCTAGTGTAGTAATGACTCTACACGAGCATGGATTCTCACTTGCAAAAGAGTAACCAAAAGCCCATACCCGGACAGAGAGAAACATAGACCCTAGAACCTCAATGGGCCAATCTAGCCATCCAGGGCAAAAAGGCCACACCACAAGAACACATGTACATTGTGTTCAAACCGTGTCTAGTCGGAGCAAAATGCAACTTCAGCAAGCTACAAATGCGAAGATGACTAGACATGACACTCTTGATGAGAGATGTACCTTGAATAGCACTGCACTGACAATCCTAGAGAGCAGTGGAGAATCCACATCTGGTCATGCAGTCGAGAACTCAAGGGCATCTGCCAGAAGGCTTAAATTTACAAGCCAGGACCCGGAAGATGAAGACATAGTACCACTTGCTTATCTTAGGGTCAAACTCACCGCAAAAAGAGAGCATACTATCGATGCTCTGATTGATGAAGGAGCAGATTTTAACATCTTAACCTATGAATCATGGACCCTACTAGGCCAACCAGAGCTCACATTGACTAGTGCAACTCTTAGCCCTTATGGGGGACACCCACAAGCACTCATGGGGAAGTGCAAAATCCTTGCGACAATTGAAACAGAAAGCTTGCCTATCATATTTCATGTTCCTCCAAAAAGTGCTAGCTGCAGGAAAGAAACCCTCCTAGGAAGACCCTTCAAAAGGGCGACCAAATGTGAGGTTGACTATGTGGCACAGAGGATACACTTGACACTACCGGGTGTGAGGATAGTCACCACCTTTAGCAAGGGTGATCTCATCGAACCTCAAGGGAAAGGCAAGGAAGGTGATGACATAACAGTCAAGCCTACAAACGAGGGCAAGGACTTGTTGGAAGAGTTGATACAAGCACAGGTTGAACAACGAGAACCAGTGAGTGAGGCCATGCCGGAAACAAGAAGGTCAAGAGACAAGGCCAAGGACAAGGTTTGGACTCACAAAAACCGTAGAAGACCACGAAAGAAGCCCAAGCCTTATAGGCGAAGGCATTGATGGAGAGCTAGCACAATGCCGTGATGGATATCCAAAGCGTTACTACGTGCTCAAGGATACTGCGCAGGTAACCAATGGATTTGGGTACCAAAATCCCCTACTAAACCGCCTCCATCAGCTGAAGGCCAGAGTGCCTCAAAAGCATGGCACAGGAGGAAATCTAAAAGAAACTCTAGGTCTCAAGGCAAGAAACCAGACATGACTGTTCGAAGGAAAGAGCCCCAGCCTAGCATGCCAAATAGACAGATGTCATACGTAGCCATTGAGCAGGCACAAAAATCATTAGTGCCCAAGGAGCCTTTGATTCCCCAAGGGGAGAACAAGCATCATAGGCACAACATTGCTCAAGGCAAGGCTGATTGCTCAACAAAGCAAATGGCACAATCGTCTAGTAACCTCGAGCAGATCATTCAGCGAGTGCCAAGTCCACCCAAGAGTCCTAGATCTCCCACGCTCTCTTCTCCCAAACAGACACAGGAAGCACCACAGCAGTTGTCAAGGGCGACTGCTCAATTCCAATCTCTATCTCCATCTAAGCTTCCAATTGTCAAAGAGGTGGGACATGATGCCATCAGTAGCTCTCGACCCAAGGATATGCCTGAGCCACCTAATGCGACTAGATCAGCTCATGTTCGATCTACACAAATGAGTGCTCAAAGGCCAACGAAAGACACAACCACTTCTGATCGCCCTAGGGACTTGACACCACAATCCACCAAGGGTAGCCAGCCCACTGAACTAGTTGCTACTACTTCCAATCCGGGATCACAGCAATCACAGCCCTTGGCCATGACAATGCCCCTTGTGGAACGTGTCCTTAGTAGTTTACCTGTGGAGGAGGTGTTGCAACCAAATCCCTCAACAACTCCAGCACTTTCAAAGTGCCTAAAGCCTAGGACGGGGGAGTTAAACGCAGGGGAGTTGGTTGAAAAGCTAGACTCTCCGAAAAGGGCGACAGTTGTGCCCTCACAACCAGGCAAGGCTATTCAGCAAACCATGGCTATGTCCCATAAGGACACACTAGAGAAGGGAAATCCTAAGGCCCGACCAAGCACATCAACGGTCGATATAGCCTAGGGTCCTGAGTTGTTGAGAGAGGCACCTTCATTTACCAAGAAAAAGAGGAGAAAGCAGAGAAAATAGCAACAGATACAGGTGGTTGTGGACCCAAAGAACATTGAGATGAAGGGCGCTGGAGAGCTGATGAATAAAGCATCGAGTTCATCCACCAATGAACCCACTGATGCCTCTCCTAATAGCGGTGAAACCAAAGCAACCGTTGCCATCAACAGTTGCTTGCAATACTCTATCCACTGACAATAGAACTCACATTGATCAATCAAGAGTGGATACAACGCTATCACAACAAGGTGACAAATCTATACCAGTCACATCCGAGAAGAACCATGACGAAATAACAGCAAAACCTCAGGAGAAACGTGAGAACCCCAAGAGCATAAGAAAACCTAGCGTGGACCAATCTTGCTCATCTAGGCCTGAGCCCCCAGCCATGCTAAAGCCTAAGGAAACTCTTAAAACTTTGCATGAGATAGCAACCGAGCAAGCCCTCGTTGAACATAGAAGTGTCGGAGAATGCTTAACTGAGTTGGAGGCTAAGCTCAAAGTGGTCGTGCATGTCTACGTCCTTGCGGACATGGGCACGATCCCCAAGGAGCAGCTTGGAGATTACTTGACCTTTCTCTATCATGGGAAGAAGAAGAACATCTTAATGGGCACTACGATAGGCTCTTGCATGAACAGATGCGACTCATCCCTGACGAGGAGGCTGACGAACTATGCTTAATCATCACGTTCAATGAAGTGCTTTGCCAATCGAATCTCGTAGACATAGAGCTACTAAAGCGACTGTCAGCAGGCCAGAGTCAATTTGAGTAGCGTTGGTGCAAAAGCCGCGTTGTAATGGCCGAACTAGGGGCTCAGATCATGATAGTCTTTGAGGAGCGATTGGCCAAATGGCGATCCCAAAGGGACCCAACCTATGTGGCACCAACGTCCCTTCGAGCACTCACTGACATTCGGGGTACGGACTTAGCTGGGACTAGGCTTCAAGGCCCTTTGATTGATAAGGTTCTCACTGAGGAGGAGTTACATATTGCCAGTAGACTCTGTCAAGGTTCCATGCTACTCGACGTGGCAAAATATCTATCAGTATTAAGTCTGCTGCCACGAATATTAGATGTGTGTGCCACGCTCCGGTATAACCCCGAGTTCTACACTTGGTTCTTATCCTCGTAATGTGACATGGATTCATAGATATGTATATAAATAAACACTGATTTTTGTGTCACCATGTATAAACAATATCAACACACACAAGCAATGATAGTCTAGCGCAGGGAGAAGAGTCGGGTTGGACATGCTAAGCTCCTCAGGTCCTCCTCTCATCACACTTTTGAAAGTTGTGTGACCAGCCCCACCTCCAAGTGAAGGGCATGCAACCCATATTGCCGCCATAGGAGGCCTTGACCAACAACTCTGATGGTGTAGACAGGGTGTAGTCCCTTCCTACACACCTTCTTCCCTTTTTGGTCTATCCTTACGAGGATGTACCCTATCCCACTCCACGACAACCAGTCCACACGACTTAGCATAAACTAAGATCCGCTAATGACTGGAGGCAACGCGAACATCAGCATGGGGGCTATTCCTCTACAACAATCACCGCATGCCTCACCTCTCCCCATCTTGTCATATGCACTTCATAAACCACACTAAAATCCCTTCCATGCAAACAGTTGTATCCTGTATCAAGGTCTAAACCCTTGGATTGCGTCTTGCAAGTTTCCTTTTGCGGCGGAACCCATGGAGAATCATGGAGATCTAGCGTTCAAGGACTCTCTTCGCAGAAGGCGGGAGCATGTGGCATACGCCCCTCCACCGGAGCGCTATGTGCCCACCATCAAGAGGTATGCCAAGAAGCGAGGCCCTAAGCGACATTGCCTAGGGCGAAGGCCGAAGAATCCTCGAGTCAAGAAAGTCGAGACTCGAAACACACAACAGGTAGCAGCACTAGTGGTACGCACTCCCAGCTCCCGCTCGGGCCCTAGACGCTCAAAGGCAGAAAGGGCAGCTCGGGAAAGAGAAGAATTTAATGAATTATTTATAGATATTCTGGAGACGGTAGCGGGCCGGGATTACACCATTCATGTCCCGGCCGACATGTTCCCTACTCACCCCCACGAGAGCCCCACACCAGCAGAGCCCCAATCACCCGGCCATCCAGACTCGCCCCGCCTCGTACAAATCGAGTAGCCCATAAGGCATAAAGGGCTTATCAAATGATAACTGGCCAGGACTTTTGGTTTTTAAATGGTTAAGTGTTCCCGACTTGTTAAGTGTTGACATGTTCCTGACTTGTATGAACTTATCATATCTGCGTTTAATATATGCTACGCCTTTAGCAAAAGAAAAAGCTAATCAAGCGCAGGTGATAAATGTCTAGTCAACACCATAGAATTCAAATAAGTGATGTCTCCTTGCATTGCACTGGTTTATTATAGTTGCGGCATACACAATGCATATGCTCTCATGAAGTGACAAGTGGATGCAGGATAATACAGGTCCTTGTGTGAAAATGTTCAATGCCCAATCATCGCAACATCCACAACCCCACAACGAGCCGCGGCAAATCCACGCTGTTGAAAGCACCCTTTCCAACCGCCCACATTGCATGGCCCACAAAACATTCCTGGGCCACGCCCCCTTTCTAGATCAAGCTCTATAGTTGGCTCACGACAGTCGTTACCTCAATTGTACCCACATCGCATGTGCCACAAGGAGGGTTGCAATATCTCAAGTGTATCTCCCCCTTTTGCCAACTGCTTCTCTAACAACGAGGCTAGGGCACCATCATCATTGTACTATTCATTTTCTGAGCCTTCAAAGCTTGACATTTTCCAACCCATTGAAAGGCTGATAGCCTCAACATATTGTAATGGTTGTACTCAGGAAAAAAAGAAAAGAAAAAGAAATGAATGGAAAAATAAGAAGCACCCACAATCACAGCACAGCACCTAGGGGTCCTCAAATTAAGTACGTCTGGTGACCTTGGTCGACCGGCTTCGTCCCTAGTCCCCTAGCCCCTTACACTCACCCACAATTGTTCAGGGCACATCAGGGTAGGACATACCTGGGGAGCTTGTCTCGCCTAGGGTTAGACGTGTCACCCTGACCCACTTGCACAATTTTCTTTTGCACTCTGCCTTCGTACCATTGCAATCAGTGGTGATAAGCACCGTAGGATTGGCCATGAAAAGTACACCGTACTCATCAAGCAAGTCGAATAGTTTCCAGCTACTGAAAGTGCGGTGTCCTTGTATTCCATTATGCTATATCGTGTAGTCACAATGCAAAGGATGTCTCACATGCCTTCACGCGTACTCCTTCTCCACCTGGATAACTTTGCTTCATCCACGAATTGTTATGAGAAACTAGCCATGGTCTTCTAACTATGTAATATCTAAGTATGCACGAGCACTCACATAATATCTGCACCGAAGTATATCCACAGTTTGGGTCCTCAAGTGCAGGACAATACTCTAGGCTTGCTTAGAGTTCGACCTGTCTCCCAAACTAATCAAAATATGTCTTGTGCACGATGAGAAGCCTAGCACTACCCCTTAAGGAGAGACCACATGTGAGGTTTTCCAATTGCAGGTATAAGGTGTTGTTCGCTCTTCATCAACATTCAACTTTGAATGCTTGTCCCTTACCATCCGACAAGCCCGCAAAGAACCGTCATGTGCAGAATCCTCAACAAACCAACACTTGTGCTGGCCATCAATGCAATCCCCAACACAGCATCGCCCTACCACCAACTCCAACAACCTTCCACCAGCCACCTTGGCCACCAACAGGCCCCCAAGACCTTCTGCCACACCACCACCAACACTCCTCCATAGAAACCATAGGCGTCCTTGTCACCCACGTCTTCGGTGCATGCTCTAGCCTGCTACCTACGACGGTGAGTGCCATGGGATTGGCACTCGTCTAGGAGGGGGGTAATGTTAACCCCAACACGAAGAAAGAAAAAAGAAGTGGAAAAGACGCAGGGCAAAGGCAGAAAAAAGGTAGCCCGACTGAAGAAAGAAAAGGAGAAAAGGCCAAAAGCGCAAGGGCAACCTTAAAAGTCCAAGGCAAAGGCAAAAGGGGAAAGGCGCATTTTAAAATAAAAAGGCGCACCCTGAAATCTTGTAAAAAAGCGCTAGGCTCTCACCCGTGCAATTTGTAAATGTAGACGAGCGGTGGAAAGGAAGCTAGGAAGATAGAAGGACAATGGGAAAAAGGGCCTAGGCTATGGCCGACCATGTAAAAAGGGGAAAAAGGGGATGACGCCCAAAAGGGATTCAGGGTTTTGTATATAAAGTTGAAAAGTGAATGAGAAGCTCATTCTTGTGTGTGGCCAAAAGTAGCTCTCCTCTTCTTCTTCTTCTTCTTGTTCTTGCTTGCTTGAGCTTGTGCTTGAGAGAGGGAGTGTGAGAGTGTGAGGGAGCGAGTGTGTGAGGGTGAGGGACCGAGGAGGAGAAGCTCTCCATCTTCTCCTCTCTTCTTCTCTTCTCTTCTCTTCTCTTCTCTTGCTCGCGGACATGGAGCTTGGAGTGTGGAGCTTGAGGATGGAGAAGCTTGCACTTGGATCATGGAGCTACTGGAGTGCGTGGGAGAGGAGGTAACTCGAACGGCATCAAGGTAAGCTCACTACACCCGTAAGGTAGGCATTGCGCGTCGGCTATGTGAGAGGTAGCCATTAGTGCTCGGCTTGGAACGCTTGAAACAATAAGCGGTCCGTGGGTCTTGGGGGTTGAGCGAAAGCTCCCACATACACCCTTCATGCTGAAGTATAGCTGCAGGTACTACAGGGTACCCACAGGTCCTATACAGCCTTTTACAGGGTTTGGTAACCAATTGGGGTTACTATCTTGCATTACAGGGTCAAAACAAGGCACTTACAGGTTTAGACAGGGTGTAGGCATGGACAGTTCAGACTCAAAAATCTAGCTACAAAATTTTCTATCCTAAATCTATTATAGTGTGCTATAGCTCATCTTGAAGAGGGAATTCTTAGCTTCGATTTGAACTTAAAAATTTTGAAATTGAAGTTCTCTAGCAAAAGTTATAGTCATTTTTCTGACAGGGGGTACTGCAGGACTGCACTATTATGGCAGGGCATAAGGGTAAAAATAAGGTTCAGGAAGATTATGCTCAACGAATTAGGGATTCCATGTTGGATAATACACCTCAAGAGAGCCCTGAAGAGCTTTAACAAAAAGGGGAAGTCAGTATACTTAATAATACTTTGTGCGTCCATGAACAAAGACATAGGGAATGACATGAGGCCATCTTATCAAGAATGGAGCAAATGGTCTTGTCTACTGATCAAACGAAGTCTTCCATTGAGGAGTTGGTGGATTAACGACTCAAACAAAGGCTTCTATTGATAAGTTAGTGGAATCTAATGCTCAACTTATGGCACAATTCTCTCAATGGATGCAAATGCAAATGGGACCAAAAGAAGCTAAGGAGAAAGCTTATTTAAATAGTGACCCTTCAGTCCCACTTCAGCCATCTAACCAAAATGGTCATGGACATGGGATTATTGGAAGAAGAGGCATTCCAAATAGCCAGTATGAAGTAGGAGAGGCTTCATAGCAGCATGATGACTATTTGGGCAGTTTGAATGGAGCTAATTCTCAAGCTTTTGGGCTAAATACTCAAATTTCTAGGGGTTCTATACCAATAGGAACATTACATAGTAGTTCTCAGCCACCTGTTGGAAGATTTCCGTCTCAATTTGGAGGTTCCATACATGGTAATCATGATCAGCCTATTTTGGGACAGCAACCATTTCATGAAAGAGAGCTAAAGGACAAGATTATTCTAGCTAAATTTAATGGTTAGTCATCTTCACCATCTGATTTAGAGGAGTGGACCTATAAGATGGAGTCCTACTTTGACATATTCCCTAAAACTGATGACATGAAGATTCATTTTGCTTCCTTGCATTTGGAGGGATTTGCCCATACCTGGTGGAGTTATATAAAAAAAGAAAACATACTTGTAGAGAATTGGGAATCTTTCAAGGCACGTATGGCTGAAGTATTTGTCTCTCCTCTTGAGAAAGAGAAATTAGCACGGAGATGGTATGGTTTGAAACAAAGGGGTCTAAGTATAAGAGAGTACACTAACCAATTCCTCAACCTAACTATGTATGTGGAAAGCATCAGTGATGAGGCTAAGCTCCATAAGTTTATGTATGGTTTAGAGCCATCTTTATCAGCTGATGTTATGGCACAAAATCCTACTTCCCTCTTTAAGGCTATTGAGCTTGTATAGCGCTATGGAAGAAAGTATAGAAGAGAAACTTCATTTCAGCCTAGTTTTGGATAGCCAAGGACTGTTTTTAAGCAGGGGCAAGTTGGTAATACTTATGGCAGCAATCATGTGCCAAATGGGAGCTTATGGATACCAACTTATTCTCCATTTAATGTTTCTAGACCTCAAAGGAATTTCAGGACAGCAAACAGTCCAAGACTTGATTTCAAACAAGGAGACAGCAAGCCTAAATCCATTTCAGCCAATACAAATCCTAAATCTATTCCTATGGATCCTTACAAAGAAAGAAAGGAGAAAGACTTATGTTTCAAGTGTGGGGAAAAGTATACACCTGATCATGCCTCAAAGTGTGTATACAAAATTGTCAAACCCAAGCTTCAGAGTATGTTAGTTTTTTAGGATTTTGAGAATGACATGGATGAGAAGCTAATGCAATGGCACTTAATGCTGAAAATGAAGATCTTAAGGAGGAAGTTGGGCAAGAGTATTTTATGATCAAGCCGACTCTTTTCCTTTTGATCTAGGTGGAAGTGTTACGTTTGATCCAGGTGGGACTTGTTATGAGCCGTTTGCTGCCACTAATTGTTCTATTTCTATGGATGCTTGGACAGGATCTAAGAACCCTAATATACTCCGTATGAAGGGAAGCATATGTGAAAAGCCAGTGTTCGTTCTGATAGACAGTGGCAGTACTCAGTTTTGTGAATAAGTCCATCATGGATAAGCTAAATTGTGTTCCCACATATTTACAACAGCCCATTAGAGTTCAAGTGGCTAATGGTGAAGAGGAAATTAGTACACAGATATGCCCACAAGTTTCTTTACAGTTAGCTGAAAATTTTGAAGCAAAGGTAAACCTGATCACTCTGAAAATGGGGCCTATAGACATTGTACTCGGTTGTGATTGGTTGATGACATTAGACAGGATCACCATGGATTTCTCATAGTTGTATATGAAATTTATCTCCAATCGACAACTTATCCATTTACAGGGAATTTCTAGTAGATCAGATTTTCAGCTTATTACCGTTCAACAACTCAAAAGAGAGTACAAGAGGCGCTCACAAATATTTGTTTTGCATCTGAATAAAGAAACACAGGATCAACCTAATATTTCAGCAAACCATCCAGCCTTGACAGCTCTTCTTGAGGAGTATAGAGATCTGTTTGAGGTACCTACTTCATTGCCTCCTAAGAGAGCAGTAGATCACCCCATTGATTTGGAGCCCAACTCAAAGACAATCAATAAGCCACCTTACAGATTATCAAAGTGTGAATGAGAGGAAGTAGCCAAGAAAATCAAGGAACTTCTTGAGATGGTGTGGGAGCTTTCGCTCAACCACCAAGACCCTCAGACCCCTTATCGTTTCAAGCATTCCAAGCCGAGCACTAATGGCTACCTCTCACATAGCCGACGCGCCATCCATATCTACAGGTGTAGTGAGCTTACCTCTGTGCCGTTCAAGTTACCTCCTCTCCCGCGTACTCCGGTAGCTCCACGATCCAAGTGCAAGCTCCAAGCAAGCTCCATCCTCAAGCTCCACGCTCCAAGCTCCATTGCCATGAGCAAGACAAGAGAAGTGAAGAGAAGAGAAGAAGAGAGGAGAAGATGGAGAGCTTCTCCTCCTCGGTCCCTCACCCTCACACACTCACTCCCTCACACTCTTACACTCCCTCTCTCAAGCACAAGCTCAAGCAAGCAAGAAGAAGAAGAAGAATAAGAAGAGGAGAGCTATTTTTGGCCACACACAAGAATGAGCTTCTCATTCACTTTTCCACTTTATATACAAAACCCTAAATCCCTTTTGGGCAGTCATCCCCTTTTCCCCTTTTTACATGGCCGGCCATAGCCTCGGCCATAGCCTAGGCCATTTTTCCCATTGTCATTCTATCTTCCTAGCTTCCTTTCCACCGCCCATCTACATTTACAAATTGCACGGGTGAGAGCCCCGGCACTCTTTTACAAGATTTCAGGGTGCGCCTTTTTATTTTAAAATGCGCCTTTCCCCTTTTGTATTTGCCTTGGCCTTTTAAGGTTGTCCTTGAGCTTTTGGCATTTTCTCCTATTCTTTCTTTAGTCGGGCTACCTTTTTCCATCTTTGCCCTGCATCTCTTTTATTTCCTTTTGCTTTCTTCGTGTTGGGGTTAACAGATGGGATTCATTGAACCAAGTTCTTCACCTTATGCATCTCCAATCCTGTTAGTCAAAAAGAAAGATGGATCTTTCAAAATGTGCATTGACTATAGGGATCTTAATAAGATCATAGTGAAGAACAGGTATCCCATACCCAGGATTGATGATTTGCTTGATGAGCTTAAGGGGGCTCGATTTTTTACGAAGATTGACCTGAGGTCGGGATATCATCAGATTCGCATGCGAGAGGATGATGAAGTCAAGACTGTTTTCAGGACTGATCGTGGGCTCTATCATTTATTAGTGATGCCATTTGGGCTTATAAATGCTCCAACTACCTTCCAAAGCCTGATGAATAAGATTTTACAACCTTTCCTCTTTCAATTTGTCTTGGTGTTCTTTGATGACATTTTGATCTACAGCAAGACTTTATAGGATCACTTGGCACATATGAGGAGGATTTTTGATGTATTGAGACATCATAGGCTTTTTGCTAAGGAGAAGAAGTGTTCTTTCATGCAGACTGAAGTGGAATACTTGGGACATATTGTCAGTGAAAAAGGAATACAGGCTGATCCCAAGAAGGTACAATGTATAAAAGATTGGCCAATGCCTACTACTACTACCTCTCTTAGAGGATTCCTTGGCTTATCTTCATTCTATCGCCGATTTATTAAGCATTATGCTGCCATTGCAGCTCCTTTGACTGATAGGTTGAAGAAGGAGGCTTTCTTTTGGGATGCTCTTGCAAATAGTAGCTTCAACCAGTTAAAGGAACTCCTTACCTCTACTCCTATCTTAGTATGCCCGGACTTTTCCAAAGAATTTACTATACAGTGTGATGCTAGTGGCCGTGGCATTGGGGCTGTTTTGCTATAGGATCATGGAGTAATTGCATTTAAGAGCCGTAAGCTTACAGATAAAGAAATGGCCATGAATGTTTATGACCAGGAGATGTTGGCTATCTTGCATGTAATTAAGAAGTGGCACCATTAATTATATGTAGCCGATTCAGAGTACATAGTGATCACAAGGTACTTAAGTATTTCCTTACTCAATCCAATCTTACTCCAAAGCAATGTTGTTGGGTAGCTACATTACAAAATTATGATTTTGGCATCATTCATACAAAGGGCAAAGATAACATAGTGGCTGATTCTCTTTCTCATATGTGGGCTTGTAAAGTTTCAGCGATGACAGAATTGCATAATGACTGGATTGAAGAATTACAGGAGGCTTATCTTCTAGATGAGGAATTCAACCATATTTTTCAGAAATTACAGCAAGGTCTTATGGAAGAAAACTCGCATTACCAGCTTTAAAATGGCCTTATTTGGTTGAAAGGCAAGATTGTAATTCCTTCTACTTCTTCTTTTACATGGAAAATTATGGAGGAGCTACATTCTTCACCTCTAGCTAGACATTTAGGAGTTTTCAAGACCTATGACAGGATCAGTAAAAGTTTCTATTGGAAAGGACTGTGGAAAGATGTCAAGGACTTTGTTATGAAGTGTATGCCTTGCCAGCAGAATAAGGATAGCACCCATGAGCCAGGAGGTTTGTTATAGCCATTACCTATTCCTACTGGTAAATGGACTCATATTACTATGGATTTCATTACTAGCTTACCTACTACAAGGAAGGGATGGAATAGTATATATATGGTGGTAGACAGACTCACCAAGGCAACCCATTTTATTCCAACCAAGATTCAGATTACTGCTTCTCAAGTGGCCAGTCAGTTTATGGAGTAGATTTTTAGACTACATGGATTACCGCAGGTGATTGTCCATGATAGAGACTCAAAGTTTATGAGTAACTTTTGGTAGGCGGTATTTACATCTATGGGCACTAAATTGGCTCCATCTACGGCTTATCATCCTCAAACTGATGGACATACATAAAGAGTCAATAAATGGTTGGAGACTTATCTTCGCCATTTTTGCTATGATGTCCAAACCTCATGGGATTCTTGGTTACACTTGGCTAAGTTTGCTTATAACAATTCTACTCATGTTAGTATAGGAGTTTCACCCTTTGAGGCTTTGTATGGTTACAAGGTGCCCTTACCTATAGTCATCTTTAATGAAAAGATCAATCCTCATGGGAAGGAAGAGTTAGAAAGAATGCAGACCCTTCTTCAGCAATGTAAGGTGAATTTAAGGAAGGCTCAAGATCAAATGAAGATGTATGCTGATGAGAAGAGGAGGCCTTTAGAGTTTCAAGAGGGAGAGTTGGTTTTATTAAAGTGCCCAAGTCCAAATACTCTACATTAAAATATGGATCTAGTAATAAGCTTGCCCACAGGTTTTATGGCCCTTACCGGATCCTTAAGAAAATTGGAGATTTGGCATACAGACTAGAGCTTCCCTCTTCCACAAAGATTCATAATGCCTTCCATGTTAGTCAGCTCAAGCCCTTTTATGGTGATCCAGTGGATATAGTTGATGAGCTGCCACCTATTGATGAAGACGGTCTTATTCACTACATCCCAGAGGCTGTTATAGGTCAGTGTGAGAAGAAGCTTCCATCTTGTTCTATTGTGGAATATTTGATCAAATGGAGAGGTTTACCACCTGAAGAAGCTTCTTGGAGACCTGATTCTATATTGGATGAGTTTCCTTTCTTGAAGGATACATTGGTGGCTGAAGCTTATTACTTATGGAGCTAGTGATGATGCAGACAGGTTCTGGACAGCACGTTGTTTTAGAACAGTTTTTATCGTGCCTAATTTTCAGAATTAAGCTATCTACATGGGCTTAAAGTACTCTTCAAGATCTTCGTTTTGATATATGGTACGTCTCATTTGGACACTTCTACTAGAAGTTATGGCAGATTTGGTCCAGCAAGGTCTGTTTACATAGCAAGCTATCTACTTTGTTTTGAGATTATTTGTTGAAGACTTTATGGCTCCATATGCTTTTGAAGTACTCCAAATCATATATATAGCTAAGGCTTACTTCCGTTCTTCAATTTCAGTTCATGCAATTGGTCATACTTCATTCATTTCCCATTTGTAAAGTTGTAAAACAGAGTAGTACTCTGTTCTATCCATTTTTTTTCTAGTTTTTTCCAAGTTTGTTTTTTAGGGAAAAAACTTTTAAGAAGGGATGGATTGTAAGAAGTTGGGAATAACGATTTAGTGTAAATAATATTGATATTATGCCATGTTACACTCACATTGGTATAAAAGGAGAGGACATGTAATTTTTCATATCTTTTTGACACATTAATATAACTATAATCTTTCTCTCCCATCTTGCTCACAGCTTCTATGGCTTCTCCCTCTTTCCTGTCTTTCTCTCTCTAAATCTAGTCTTTCTCTCTCCTTGTCACTCTTCTTCTCTCTCTTCCTGCAGTGTTTCTCTCTCTTCTGCAATCTTCTCTCTCCTCTTTCTCTCTCCCTAGTTCTCTCTCTGACAATACATTTCATTGTAGAGTAGACTTAGGAGTTGCTAATGGACAAACCCTGTGACATTCCATGGGAGTGCTAGGTGGCATCTTTTAGATCAGACTCCCAATGGACTATTAAAACGTGTCGCAACCTAGGCACGTTACAGTTGGTATCAGAGAAAACTAACAAACAACCTAAGCAAGATAAGAGTACAAGGACAAGGTCAAGGACAACCAAAGAAACCAAAGGTGAATGTAGTCAGTGACTATGTTCCTACACAGAGAAATGACCAAAACATGTGATACTTCTACTACAAGGAACTCGAGCACTTCAAAAGAGAGTGTCCCAAACTTGGTGAGGACCACCACCAAGGATGATTCTGTGGGCAAACCAGAGCTGCGCTTGGTCGAGTTCAAGCAACGATGGGGAGGGCAAGGACTTCCAATATCACCATCAAGGAAGTAAATGAAGAGAGGAAGAACCAACTATGGAAGTAGAGATTAAAAAGGCGACATTCCATGCCGCTCTCCATAAAAAGAGACCAAATCCCCAATTATCGGTGATCCAAACCCCTTCACACTACCAAGGTAAGAATTTCAAAGCCTTGATTGACTATGGAAGTACACATTCTTTTATTTCTCCTGCTTGTGCAAGAAAGCTAGAAATAACCACAATAGTTGCACCCACTTTACTTGTGGAATCAGCAAATGGGCGTGAAATCACTTGTACTAGAGAAATTTTCAAAATGAGATTCCTACTCAGTCAAAAGCCAACAATTGTAAAATTTAGAGTAATGAACTTAGGGGCTCATGAATGCTTACTTGGCATGGATTGGTTAATACCCAATGATGCCCACATTCACTGCGGAAGAGGCCAAATTTCCTTCCGAAGTTCTAAAGGGGAACTAGTCACAACTAAAGGGAAGGCTAGTAAACCCAAAATCCAATTAGCAAAGGCATCACGTATAGTTAAGGGAATGAAAAAGGGTTTGCCCATCTACTTGATCAAGCTGAATATGCTAGAGCAGAGCAAGGAGTCTGAAGAAGAACCTTCATGACTGAAGGAGTACGCAAATGTGTTCCTGAAAGACTTGACAGGGAGCTACCGCCCCCAAGGGAGATTGATCATGAGATCAAACTCATACAAGGTGCCGCTCCAATTGCAAAAAGACCTTACAAAATGTCTATTTCCAAAGCTATCAAATTAAAGGAGCAGCTCAAAAAACTTTTAGATCAGTTCATTCGGCCTAGTAGTTCTCCATGGAGAGCTCATGTGTTGTTTAAGAATAAGAAGGATGAAACACTCGACTATAGAGGGCTAAATCAAGTAATTGTCAAGAATAAATATCCTATCCCAAGGATATATTAGTTACTCGATCGCCTACAAGGGGCAAAATCCTTCTCAAAAATTGACTGAAGGTTGGGGTATTACCAAATCCGCATCAAGGATGAGGATATTCCAAAGACATCTTTCAACACTAGATATGGTCATTTTGAGTTCACAGTAATGTCCTTTGGATTAACCAATGCTCCTGCTACATTCAATAGGCTAATGCAGGATATCTTTACACCATACCTTGATGAGTTTGTACTTGTTTTCTTTGATGACACCTTGGTCTACTCCAAGGAAGAATAAGACCATGAGCCTCAACTTCGCATTGTCCTTGAAATCATGAGGACGCACAAGCTTTATGCCAAAAAGAAGTGTGCCTTCCTCAAACGACAGATTTGTGGAAATGTGCGGGATCTAGAGCATGGCAGATGCAAAAGCCATGGAGGTTGAAAGAGGAAAAAGGAACTCATGAAGACATTGAACTTGACAAGGACAAATTGTTACACAAGTGAATTAGGTTCCAAGATTGAGACTTGGACTCATAGACACAATCTTGTGTATTGACAGTGACATGACACTTTACTGGAAAGAAAAGAGTACTATCATTGCATTAGAAAAAGAGTGCAAGTACAATGCTTTATAGGATTTGAGTGGTGGTACTTTCTCCTACTATGTATATGGGATTCTGGTCCTGAGCCCTCACTGCTCCTCACAAAGAGACTGAAGTAGGTGTGATTGCAAATATCTCAACACCCCTCCTCAATCACAACTAGAATTACAAAGCATATAGAGACTTTAGTAAAAGCAATACCTGCAAAGTGTGGGCATACCATAAACATGGCAAAACACCAGAGGCTATTGTAGAAAAGGCTAAGTGTGGGTACCACAAACATGATGGACATCCAGAGGCTATAGCAGGGGCCTCACAAAGTGTATAGAGACTATAGTACAAGGATAATTGAGGAGTTTACAAGTTTATATCTGAGGCATTAGGGCAAGGAAATACACAGCTAAAAAAGTCTGTCTGAATAGAAGGATTGATGAGGTCCTTCTCCTGGTGGTCTTCTTCTTCTTCTTCCTTTTCTCCATTTTCTTCTTCTTCTTTGACTGCAACTAGATAGGCCTTTTGGGATATCTTTTTGACGTGGCAAAACTTCTCGGTATGTATGGTCCTTTTGCAAAAATCATAGAAGGGTTGATCCTTCTTGCCTTTGTACATGTTGCCAACATATAATGCATGCTCATCTCTAGAGGTACTTGGTTCTTCCTTAGTTTTTAGCTTCTTTTCCTCCTCTAACAGTGATGCCTCGATATCAACAAGCTCACGATTTGGCATGTTGATTAAAGATGTTGATACATTTTTATATTCAAGAGGAAAACTCTTAAGTAGAATACCAATGCAAACATCTTCTTCCATTTTAAAGTTGACTCCTGCAAGTTGGGTTAGAAGTCCTTCCATGTAATTTAGATGCGTGGCAAGTGATGTACTGGACTTCATTTTGAGCCTGAAAAAATCAATTAGGAGACCATACTTTGATGATTTGGATTGTGCACTGAACAAGGTGTCAAGTCTCTTCCATGTATCTTGTGAGGTCTCACAGTTATCCACATGGTGGATATAGCTGTCGTCTAGCTCTAGTTTGATAATGGCCTAAGCCTTATCATCGTTCTTTTGCCAAGTGACAGCAAGATCCACATCATGATGATTCTTTTCTTTTCCAGTGGTAATGGCCCAGAGGCCCTTCTTCATTAGGATGAGTTTGATGCGGTTCTGCAGGTATGAAACCCGACTCCTTTGAAACGGGCAGTTGGAGAATCTTTGCCCATGTTAAACTTGCGGGAACAATAGAAAATCAACTTCAAAGTTATCAGATTTAAGCAGCAGCAAACAACTTTAGAATTATCAGATTTATCAATGGAAGGGCATATTACAGTGTGTCAAGAGACACAAGTAATGACAGTGTGAAAAACACACTATGTGACAACTCTGTCTGAAACTCGAATCTTCAAGGCCGTTGCTCTTCCGTCTTGATCCAGGTATCCATGTTCTTCTTCTCCTTGATTTGATGCTGGGACAGTAGATCAGAGTGGCAATGGTTTGTTCCAAGTGATAGGAGAGAGAAAATGATGAAAATTTTGAGCTTCAGTGAGGTTTGGCTATGGCTTCTGAATTAGGGTTTCTGACCCAGGCCTGGTTTTTTTCAAATACCAGGAGCTATACTTGATCATTTTTGAAACTTTCTTTATAGAAATGAAGCTCTCTTAATGCTCTATAAAATCCCTATGATAATCATCTAGATCGATGCAGACTCGTCATGCACAGAGCAAACAAATGCAGGCATGCGTAATCTTGGACAGTAATGAAAAAAATTTATAATGTCGGAGCAGAGAGTGACCAATGTCATGGTTATTGTTGCTGGGATGAAGTGCCTTGACTAGAGGAATGATCCTCTAGAAGAGAGCAAGAGGAGATATGCTTTGTATTGGGAGATTCAGGGACTCGAATCAGGGTATGTCTTGCAGGTCACAGATCTAGGCTATAGCAGTGATTGAGAGTTTGAGCAATGCTGGAGCTATTGGCTATCGATGTTAGGCACTGAGGTGCCATAAAGAAGCTTTATGAGCAGGGGAAGAAGTTCATAGAAGGAATCACAGTGAGATATGACCTATGGAGAGAGATCCAGGAGTTCAAAGTAGAGAGGGTGGAGACTGGCTATCACTGCCGCAAGGTGCACTAAACATGAAGTTAAAGAACTGAAGTCATACACTGATCTTGAGCTGGATGTGAGCTGGGAAAAGATTGAGAGGAACCAATAGAGGCTAGAGAAGTAGTGCCATGCCCGAGTGGGCTTTGATACCATGTGGAAATGTGCAGGATCTAGAGCATGCATAAGCGGAAGCTATGGAGGTTGAAAGAGGAAAAAGGAACTCATGAAGACATTGAACTTGACAAGGACAAATTGTTACACAAGTGAATTAGGTTCCAAGATTGAGACTTGGTCTCATAAACACAATCTTGTGTATTGACAATGACATGACACTTTACTGGAAAGAAAAGAGTACTATCATTGCATTAGAAAAAGAGTGCAAGTACAATGCTTTATAGGATTTGAGTGGTGGTACTTTCTCCTACTGTGCATATGGGATTCTAGTCCTGAGCCCTCACTGCTCCTCACAAAGAGACTGAAGTAGGTGTGATGGCAAATATCTCAACAAGATTGAGTATCTAGGCTTCATTGTATTAGAAGAGGAAATCTTCGTAGATCCTGGAAAGGTTAAAGATGTACAAGAATGACCCCCACTAACCACTATTAAGGAACTGCATAGCTTTCTTGGTCTAGCAGGATGGTATAGAATCTTCATCAAAGATTACACCTTAGTTGCGGCACCACTCATAGATCTACTAAAGAAGCAGGTTGCCATAGTGTGGACATCCACTAAACAAGCAAGCTTCGACCAACTCAAACACAGCTTAGTGATAGCACTAATTCATCTCCCAGACTTGAGCAAGGAGTTCGAAGTTGTTATAGATGCTAGCTCAATTGCACTAGGTTGTGTACTGCTACAAGAAGGTCATCCCGTGGCACATTCCTCAAGGATGTTTAAAAACCCATGAGAAAAATTATGCTACTCATGACTTGGAACTGTTGGCTATCATTCACGCCCTCAAAATCTAGAGGCACTATTTTCTCGACAACAAATTCTCCTTGGTCACTGACCACAAGAACCTCAAATGGATCTTCTCCTAGGTTGACCTCAACATGAGGCAACACTATTGGATTGAGGTGCTACAAGAGTATGACTTTGAGATCAGATATAGACATGGTAGGGCAAATGTGGTCGATGATGCCTTAAGTCATAAAGTGTTCCTCAACTCTCTGATTATGGAGGAACCTTCAATGGTTGGGTCACTAGCGACCATGGTATCAATGCCAAGCAACCCTATCCTCGAATTTGCTAAGGAAGACTCTAAACATGACCCACAATATCAAAAAATGATAAAGGAGATCCTAGAAAAGGACCAAAGTCCCAAACTCAAAGTTAAATACCAAGAGTACTTTGTCTATGAAGGCCTAGCCTACTTCAAGATAAGACTATGTATTCCTTCGAGCCTAAGACTTGAACAACGGATACTCTGGAAAGCACATGATTCCCCTTTCTTTGGTCATCCAGAATATGCCAAGACTCTTAACATGGTCAGGAAGAGCTATTATTGGGAAAAACTTAAGGGAGATGTACTCAAATATGTCATGGAATGTTTGTCTTGCCAATGCATCAAGGCAGAGTATGCCAAGATGCCTAGAAAGCTACAACCCCTTGACATCCCTCAAATGAAGTTGAAATTTATCAGCATGGACTTTGTTATTGGGTTCCCTCTAGTTCCAGGTGGGTACAACTCAATTATGGTTGTAGTATATATGCTCACCAAGGTAGTGTATTTCATCCCAGTAAAGAAAAATTATAAGGCTTCGGATATTGGTAGACTATTCATTAAGCTGATATTCAGACTCCATAGTCTACCCAAAAGGATTGTCATGATCGAGACTCCCTTTTCACATCTCATTTCTGGAGAGGGATATTTGAAGCAATTGGGACTCAGCTTTGTTTTAGTATAGCCTGTCATCCTCAAACTAATGGCCAAACAAAAAAGGTCAATCAAGTGATCGAAGATATGCTTGAATTATATTGCTGTCACGAGCCTAAGAAGTGGATCCAATATCTACCCTTGATGGAGTTCACCTATGATGCTTCCTTCTAGCAAAGC
Organism: Lygodium microphyllum; assembly: GCF_053477565.2. Classification (NCBI taxonomy): domain Eukaryota; kingdom Viridiplantae; phylum Streptophyta; class Polypodiopsida; order Schizaeales; family Lygodiaceae; genus Lygodium; species Lygodium microphyllum. Next base: position 155,241 of record NW_028229653.1, on the reverse strand, counting down.
ATTCAAATGACACCTTTCCAAGCATTGTATGGGCATGATTGCCGTTCTCCATTAAATTTCTTGGACCCTACTTTTAGGGTAGAGGCTTCTAAGAAGATGCTAGAAGAAATGGATAAACATATTAAGGCCATTAGTCAAGACATTAAAGTTGCCAAGGATAGGTAGAAAGCTTATGCAGATTTGAACAGATAAGAGCGGCTATTCAAGGAGGGGGATATAGTTTTCATTCGTGTACGATCCAAGAAGAGTTCCTTATCCTTGGGAGAGTTTAAAAATCTTAGCCCAAGGTATTGCAGGCCTTACAGAATCCTCAAAAGCCTAGGACCTAATGCTTACAAACTTCAACTCCCTGAAAATATACAAGTTCACAATGTATTTCATGTTAGTCTACTAAAGAAATATGTGCCTAATCCTAGCGATGTACTGAGTGATCAACAAATTGTAATGCCTAGCCAAGGAGTCCTTGAGCTGCAACCAAATAAACTCCTAGATACTAGGGACAGACAATTGAGGAGTAGAACCCTTTGAGAATACCTTGTCCAATGGGGAAACTACCCCAAAGAAGATGCTACATGGATAGATGAGAATGCTCTTCATCAACAATACCTATGGTTTCTCTCGAGATGAGGACATCTAGACTTCTCTAAGGGGAGGAGGATGTAATACTTCTACGCAATTAAAAATTAGTTGGTTAGTTCGAAAGTTAGTTAGTCAATTAATAAGCTAGTAAGGTTACTAACTAAGTAAAAACTAACTAACATTAATAACTAATCATTTTTATTTAATTAAAAATATAAAAAAATCGAGAGTCATAATTTGACATTCCCATATTGACAAGGACTGTAGCCACCCTTTAGAGAAGTTACAATGTAAACGATAGTTATGAGCCATATTAATCACCAGTGTTAATGTGTATAGTATGGATGGTCCAAAAATATTAGATTTTGGGTAAAACTAGCATATTTTAGATATTTATATTACTTATTGCAAATGTCTTAAAAATCTATGGATATTTCTAGAACACGATATCATGTAAAAAAAGTAAGTGGTTTTTTCAGCTTGTTTTGGAGATTTAATACAAAAAAAGAAGGATTACAGAAATTGTGTGCACCGCGATCACAATTTACAAGCAATAAACAACACTTCAAACACAGAGAAGAAGGAGTGATCTGGAAGAATTCTAAGGAAGTGTCTTAGTGTTCTACCCCTCTTTCGGAGCCAACGAAAATATCAGAATTGTGATTTGAGCATCATATTGCTGATTTTGAAAGATCCCCTCCATAAAGAGCTCTTCTTCTCAGTCACAACCCTTCTTCTCTTGTTTAGCTATAAATATGAGGCATGGGGAGTAGTTACAGAAGCACAAGGAGGCCTCAAGAAGCTACGAGAGAGGGAGGTAGAAGGATATCCCTCCAAGAGATTGTGAGAAGGAGCTTGAGAGAGAGAGAGAAAGAGAGAGAAAGAGAGAGAGAGAGAGAGAGAGAGAGAGAGAGAGAGAGAGAGAGGCTACCCTGAGAGCCTGGGAGAGGGAGAGATTAGCTCAATTTCCTCTATCTCAATCTTCGACTAAGCCATCTTCTCTTACACTTTCCCATCTCAATTCCATTCCTCCTTCTTTATCTCTTGAGTCCACTTGCGAACGATGGCCCCCAAGCAAAAGATCTCTCCAAATGCCAAATCCCACCTCAACCAATGGGACCACGGACCAAGGGACCGCAACTACGAAAAACGCATCTCTTAGAATCAGGTGAGCCTCGTTGTATAAGGGAAAATGAATTGGGAGAAAATAATGTTTACATTATTTATTTCAACTTAATTGAGTATGTTTCGAGATAATGAGCGTACTAGAAAAATTTTGGTCATCGCATTCATCTTAGGTGATCAATTAAAATTGCACTTAGAAGCCATGAAATTACACATAAATTGCATGGAAATTTCATGCTAATATATATATATATATATATATATGAAAATTTTCAAGAGTACGCATTAAACTGCAATTAAATCGGATAGATTTTATGCATCTACATCCGTTTGCTTGGTTGAAATAATAGAAGATCCTGTTACATCTCAGAAAACATAGATTGAACTTGTGATAGAATACATAGGGTTCATAGAAAGTTCAAAGAATTTCAAACCCTAAAGTGTTAGACGTTGAAAGGATTATTCTCAAGGCCCATCTTGCTTGAAGCTAAAAGGAATTGAAAGTCCTTAAGTAACTATATGAATTACGTGACAACCCCTAGTTCAAATGAGTACGTAGGGTTTTGTTGTAGGGAAGCCAATGTCCCAAATTGCAGTCAACATTGCAAGGATACTCCTTCATTCAAAAGAATGAGAAAATTATATTAGGTTATCTCTAGAAATCTCGGATGATAATGGGGATAAAGCCGAGACTAGATGCTATCGCATTAAATCGAAATTTCCTTCGAGACAGAGAGAACAAAGAATTGTCTAGTACATATTGTGCACTTCTACTTGTGTTTGTACTTAGGAACACTAGTTTGAAAAAGGAGTCATTTAACAAAGGAATTGATAAGAAGAAAATATTTCAAATTGGATTCAAGTTGAAACACCTAGGAAAGACATGTTGAGCACCCCTAGCTAGCTGCCAACCCTATCCAAGGGGGTTTTTGTGTAATGTGTCCACCTGTTCACTCGCAGGATACATCTTAGCAGCCCATCGGGAAGAGAGTCCAGAAAGCTCCGCCCGACGCTCCCACAGAATGTCACGATGTTTGCGATCTAGGTCTTCCCGAGTCTGCCACGAAGCGGAAGCATTCCGGCCGTTCCCACTTAGGACCGACCTGAATTAGGGGTTTTCCTAGTGGTCAAATTCCTAGAATAGCAGCTAGAGTCGAACCCCCAGGTGAACTACTTTACGCAAAAGCATCAGGGTCGAAGTGGATTCATGCTACACTTAGTTCAAGGAGAATGAGAAACGAGAGGGATGCAACGCTCGACCTCTCTGCCCATAAGACATAGTCCCATTCCGTTCCCCTAAAACAGCATAAATTGGGACTCTAGTATCCTAGATTCTAGGTCGACGTTCCTTGCTATCAATTTCCTTCAAGAAAAGTTCCCAGCCAATCGGGACCACCCATCCGTAGGACGGACCCATGGCCACATCCACCGCACTTTCCTCGGGGGTTGCTTTAGTTGTCTAATTACCTACCATATTTAGTTAGACACACAAAAATAGCTTCCTTATTTAGCCAATTAATCACCGATTCCTTCATGTAATCTTAGCACTTGACATAGAAAAACAGTGTCAAACAAGTTCCTTTTCAACAATTGATCTTATTTATCTTTGGAATACATCATAATAAACTAGCCCAAAGGCTATTCCATAATCCGCCCGAAGGCAATCCATAATCCTCCCGAAGGCAATCCAGCAATCCTCAAGGATTACTAATCCAAGTTTTCACCCGTAGACTAGTATGCGGGCCTCGAGATCCAATCTCGAGTCACGTCAGCCTCTTGTGAAAGCACGACCCGAAAGGCAAGGGATTTACGACCAGAGTCTCCCCCTGGCACCCAAGTGTCCTCCTGCTCCAAGTAGCACCCAACGGAGAGACCTCTTGCGATGGGTTCAGTCCACGTTCTCAGCACAGCTAACAACCCCCTTGGTTAGGGTCAGGCAGACAGTCGGGGGTAACTGCTGATGCTGCCTCTCCCTCTAGGCCTTCAACGTGAAGCAATTAATTATTTTCCAGCCTTAGATTCCTTGAGCAAAGAAGTACAAGCAGTGCTCCTAAACTGTACAAACACAAACAATCCAGTGGTCGGCCAATTATTAAGGTGTGAATTCTTCTCTCCGAATGCATCCAACATTCAATCCGGGATCAAATTGCAACTTGTTAAGATCCCTAAGGGTTTGTTTGTTTACCATTTTATCCTTGGGTTAGGGTTTATACCCTGTTAATCCAAATTAACCAACACCTTAGGTTCCTCAAATTAAGACAGTAAATCCTGGCGACTTTGTCGCTCTAACTTGATTTGTCAATCTCTTACTGGGCAATACATAACTTCCCCTAACTTGGCAAATCAGCCCAAAAAGGGTAATGTAGCAAGATGACTACTCATCCTCTTTCAAGTTAGACTTGCGCTAGAATCTGCCAACCTTATTCCAAGGAGTGGCAAATCAATCTTGTGATTAAAACACAAAGCCATGCGACGTTGCAACTTGTGCACGTGTCACACTTAACGTGTGGGATCGTTTCTCCCATCAAACGGCATTTCTTGGTCAAGAAATATGTTTGGCTAAGATGTAGGGTTTGGGAGTCCTCTTGACCCAGCCCAACCCTAACCATACTAGGCCGATAACATCTGGCCCTAGGGTTTCTAAACTCAATCGGAAGTCTGGTATTAGGTCATTCGATCCTTAGGATAAAACCCTAGTTTGTTGTTGTATGGACGTCCAATCAACCCAAACATCCCCTAAATGTGGGTAGGACCTTTGGGTTTGAAGGTCTCGACTTGGCGTCCCAAGTGCGATGCTAGGCAGAATTTTTAACGTGCTAAGCCCTACTTAGCACTTTGAAGTGTTCGTCGTACCAACTAGTTATGCTTTTACGAATCCCTTGAGGGTTATACCCTTACAAGCGATCTACCTAAAACGATCTAATTTTCTCACGTCAAGAATGATCTTTGCTTAGAAGAGATGCGAGTACTTTTCCTAAGGGATGCAATTAACTAAATTCAAGATGCAATATTTCATGTAAGTATGCAAATCATAGACTTTTCCTTCAATGCAACTATAGGATTTGCAATTGACCATTTCTCTTCCTTGCTAGAATCATGATGATTGACACTTTGGGGGACAACTTGCATAAAAATACATAGATTTACATTAAGAACTTTGCCTACAACCTTTCGTTTAATGCAGTTGAATTTCAGGCTTTAATATGACATGCAATCTTTTCTTGATACAACTTCGATAAATGAAGTTCATGCATGATGAATATGTAAGACTATTGTTGACTTAATCCATTCAACGGCACTTAACCCGACCTAAAAATGCAAGCATCATTGCATGCAATAGGCAGGTTCATGGTTTCCTTTTCATACCATGCAATTCTTTGGATAGCATCTAAAGGATGTTAATGATTTTCTCATACGAATCCACAAGTAGAAAAATTACTACCTAAATGCCTTAAGCGCTTTTCTTTTCCGCGGCCAAAGATGCATTTAAACAATTTCATCTTTTAAACCTAAGCAATATGCGCTTGGGATTTGCAACTTGGAAATGCAAGCAACCCATTTGCATGACATGCACCAACTCTTGTAAATTGTTCAAGGAGATAATTTCCCAAATGTATTTTAACTAGACTACGTGAATTAGAAACATACGTAAATGCATTCTTCCCATGAAAATTTAATGTTCCTAATGCATTGCTTTAATGCAAAATCATTCTTTTAAGAACATGTGCTTGAGGGCTTGTAGGGATGTCCACATGTATGCTTGGATTGGAGACTTTCGCGCGTGCGCCTTGCATCTTTTGTTTTGGAGCCATCGTTGATGTAGTGGATTTGGACTCCGCGGTTTGTCCTCACCCTTATGCGATCTCCGAATTCCCTCCAAGCTTTGGCAACTCAGCCTAAAAAACCTGCCTACTTCTCCCTCGTGCAGGAATGCCCTTTACAGGGACGTGGATTTTTAGGAGACCAGGGATAAGCTGTGTGGACAAGGCTTAAGGAAGCCTTATCTTAAGAAGCTTCTAAGAAGCTTTTGCTTCTTATAGAATGACGTGGAGGGGGGTAATGATTGGAGGAGAGGAGATTGATGATGAACAGGAGGATGATGATTAAGAAGGCGATGATGATGGCGATGGAGTGGCGGCAGCAGCGCGACTGCAAACAGACGACGTGGCAGAATTTGCGATGGCCTGGGCAGCACGGAACAGCAGCAGCCCAATCGTCCTCTCTTCCTTCTCCCAAGCTCAAGGGGAGGGTGGTTGAACTCTCTATCTTTGTATTGACTACTGAGGGCAAACCCAGGTAATAGTAAAGAATAAGTACCCAATCTCGAGGATAGACGAGCTTCTTGATCATCTACAAGGAGCAAGGATATTTTCTAAGATTGATCTTCGGTCAAGATATTACCAGATCCGAGTCAAGAATGAAGATATTCCTAAAACTACCTTCAACACAAGATACGGTCATTTTAAATTCATTGTGATGCCATTTGGGTTGACAAATGCTCCAGCTACCTTTAGCAGGTTAACGTAGGACATTTTCAAACCTCGTCTCGATGATTTTATTCTTGTATTCTTTGATGACATCCTAACTTATTCTAAGGAGGAAGAAGATCATGAACCGCATCTTTGCATTGTCCTAGTGACAATGAGAACACACAAGTTGTCTGCCAAGAAGAAGAAGTGTGCCTTCTTCAAATGGAAGATTGAGTACTTGGGATTCATAGTGTTTGCTGAAGGTATATCAGTAGATCCTATCAAGTTCAAAGATGTTCAAGATTGGCAACCACTATCAAGGAAGTGAGAAGTTTTCTAGGTCACAGGATGGTATAAGATATTCATTAGAAACTATGCCCAAATTGTAGCACCTCTTATAGATCTACTCAAAAAGCAAGTTGCCATTATCTGGACGCCATTTGAATAGTCTAGCTTTGAGCAACTAAAGCATAGTTTGATAACTGCTTCTATCTTAAGGCTACCTAACTTAAGCAAGGAATTTGAAGTTGTCACAGATGCTAGCTCTCTTGCATTGGGATGTGTTCTAATACAGGAAGGTCATCATGTAGCTTACTCTTCAAGAAATTTGAAAGCCCATGAAAAGAGATATGCTACTCACGACCTAGAGTTGTTAGTTGTGATTCATGCTCTCAAATTATGGAGACATTACTTGCTTGGAAATAAGTTTTCCTTAGTCACAGATCATAAAAGTCTTAAGTGGATTTTTACTCAGCCTGAACTTAATATGAGGCAACAACGATGGATCAAAATTCTACAAGAGTATGACTTTGAAATTAAGTTCAAACCTAGTAAAGAAAATGTAGTAGTAGATGCCCTTAGTCGTAAAGCTTTCCTTAACACTCTCCTCGCCGAAAACCATCTAGGGCAGAAACTGTAGCTACAATGGTATCAATGCCAACTAATCCTATCATCGAGTTGACTAAGGATGAAGCAAATAAGGACCCAGACTATCAACAATTGTTTTGGAAAGTTCAGAATAAGAAACAAGATCCCAAACTCAAGATTAAGTATCAAGAATTCTCTATAGATGAAGACGAAGGGCTTGTTTATTTCAGAATGAGACTATGCATTCCCTCAAGTCAAACCCTCAAGAGAAGGATACTTTGGGAAGCACATGATTCTCCTTTTTCAGGACACAAGATATGCAAAAACTCTTAATGCTGTCAAGAAAGGCTATTACTTGCAAAAATTCAAGGGTGATGTACTTAAGTATGTCACTGAATGTCTAAATTGCCAAAGGGTAAATTCAGAACGTATCAAGTTACCAAGGAAACTCCAACCACTTGACATTTCCCAGATGAAATGGAAATTTATTAGCATGGACTTTGTAGTTGGGTTACCTTCTGTGTAAGGAGGACATAACTCAATAATGGTAATAGTAGACATGCTAACAAACGTCACTCATCTTATTCCAACAAAAACCAATTTCAAAGCTTTAGATATTGCAAGAATTTTTGTAAAATAGATTTTTAGGGTACGTGGGTTACCTAAAAGGATCATTAATGATAGTGATTCTCTTTTCACATCACATTTCTAGAAGAGTTTATTTCAAGCCATTGGAACCCAACTTTGTTTTAGTATTGCTTATCATCCACAAACTGATGGGTAGAAAAAAAAAGTTAATCAAGTAATCGAGGATATTCTACATGCATATTGTAGTAAGGAACCTGAGAGGTGGATTCAGTATCTACCCTTAGTGGAATTTGCTTATAATGCCTCCTATCGTTGAAGTATTCATATGACTCCATTTCAGGCACTATATGGTCAAGATTGTCGTATGCTACTTAATTTTTCCAATCCTACTCTAAGGATAGAAGCTTCGAGAAAAATGTTTAGAAGAAATTGATGATCAAATCAAGATTATCAGACAAGATATTCAAGCTGCCAAGGACCGACAAAAAGCATATGTTGATTTGAAAAGACAAGAATGAATTTTCAAAGAAGGAGACATGGTCTTCATCCGTGTCCATCCAAAGAAGTGTTCTTTGTCCTTATGAGAATTTAAGAAGCTAACTGCAAGATATTGTGGACCCTATAAGGTTCTCAAGTGCTTAGGACCAAGCGCTTATAAGATACAACTCCTTGAGAATATAAAAATCCACAATGTATTTCATGTTAGCTTATTGAAAGCATACGTAGCTAACCTGGACCATATCCTTGATGATCAACAAGTTGTAATACCTAACCAAGGAGTCCTTGAGCTACAACCCAACAAAGTAATTGATGTAAGAGAAAGAAAATTGAGGAGTAGAACCCTTAGAGAATACCTTGTCTAGTGGAAGGAGTATCCTAAAGAAGATGCTACATGGATAGATGAGAATGCTCTTCATCAACAATACCCATGGTTTCTCATGAGATGAGGACATATCGATTTCTCTAAAGGGAGGAGGATGTAATACTTCCATGCAATTAAAAATCAATTGGTTAGTTTCAAAGTTAGTTAGTCAATTAATAAGTTAGTAAGGTTACTATCTAAAGTAAAAATTAACTAATATTAATAACTAACAATTTTGATTTATTTTTTTAAAAAAAGAGTCGTAACCCGATATTTTTTCCAAATTGACAAGAATTGTAGCCACCCATCACGAAAGTTACAACGTGAATGAGAGTTATGAGCCATATTAGTCATTAATGTCAATGTGTATAGTATGGATGGTCCAAAAATATTAGATTTTGGACAAGATTAGCATATTTTTTATATTGTGGATATTATGTATTATAAATATCCTAAAAAGATATGGAAATTTCTAGAACAAGATGTCATGTAAGAAAAGTAAGTGGCTTTTTTAGCCAGTTTTGAAGATTTAATTTTAAAAAAATGATTGGCAAAATCGTGCACGTCGCGATCGCACTTTACAAGCAACAAGCAGTACTTCGAACAGGGAGAAGGAGTGATATGGAAGATTTCAAAGCAAGTGTCTTGGAGTTTTACCCTCCTTTCGGAGCCAATGGAACTATCAGATTTGTGATTTGAGCATCAAACTGTATCTTAGAAGTTTCATTAGGAGAAATATGGACTCTCTTTGTTGCCCCTAAAGGGGTTTCTCTCACCTCTCTCTCTCTCTAAAAAGAGATTCCAAAATAATACTAGAATAAGAGATCTTCTACAATCAAACAAAATCTCGTATTTGTATTTTCAATAGATTTTACCTATTATTTTATTCTCAAACTGTAGGATGAGGTCACTTTTTCTCCAAATCCTCATAATAAAAAAATACAATTCTATTTTTTGTAAAAGCGAAGCCAATCATTAATATATGACTCTTAATGCCCTCATGACTTTTCAACATGAAAACATATTAGAATCATTCTCATTCTTGCTTCTTAAAAGGGTGAAAGTTAAAAAACGATATAAAATGACGTACACATCATATTTTAAGATTATTTTTTACCCATAGAATCTTTTTGACTCGAGATTTTCCTTGTAAATTTTTATTATTTTTGGACAAGTATATGCCTATTTATGGGCATTTCTTCATTCCCTCTCAAAGCTATAGTTTTGTCCAAAATTTTGTATACTCTTCTCCTTCCCTTTAGAATATGGTTTCTTGCATTCGAATTCTTCTAAAGTAATACTCAATACTATCTACAACACTCTCTACCTTGCTACAAGAAATCTCAGGAGTGGTTTTGATAGCATTTGCTGAAATTAAATCATCTCTATCTACAACACTCTCTACCCTGCTACAAGCAATCTCCCTCTTCAGTACTATGCTATAAGATATCTTCCTCTTCAACAATCTATATTGCAAGTAATCAAGTGATAATGGAGGTATCTTTATTTTTTAAATTTTTGTGATGTTATTATTCTTCATTGTTTTTTTTTAATCCTTAAGTGTCAATTCATATATATATATATATATATATATATATATATATATATATATATATATATATATATATATATATATATATATATATATGTATGTATGTATGTATGTATGTATGTATGTATGTATGTATATATGTATATATGTATGTATGTATGTATATATGTATGTATGTATGTATGTATGTATATATGTATGTATGTATGTATGTATATATGTATGTATGTATGTATGTATATATGTATATATGTATATATGTATATATATATGTATATATATATATATATATGTATATATATATATATATATGTATATATATATATATATATATATATATATATATATAGGGAGGGAGGGAGAAGGGAGGGGGGGAAGAGAGAGGACTATGTGAGATGAGCTAAGAAAATAAGTGATAGAGTGACAGAGAGTAAATTATTGTTCTCCACTAGCCAAGCTTCCATATAAATGTGTTTAAAGATATTTGATCAATTCTGAGAGAGTGAGAGAGAGAGAGTGAGAGAGAGAGAGAGAGAGAGAGAGAGAGAGAGAATATTTTGGATAGAACAGAAGATAAGATTGGATGTTGATTGGAGGTAGATTAAAAGCTAAGATTACATGCAGATTAGGGGTTGATTAGGGTCTATCATGATTGAAATCAAGAGAAAGAGACAAGATCCAATTGGGTAAAAAAGAACACAGATTTAGTGAATCAAAGGGGTGTAATTGTGTGATTTGAGCCAATCCAGAATTAGCTGCATGCTGTTGGATTGATGCTGACCTGCTGCTCCCAGATATTTAGATGTTCTTTGTATTGATCAGAAAATTGGCATTAACTCCTTAGCTTACTATTAATCAAAGGGTTGTAATTGTGTAATGTTAAATTGGCATAGATTTTTCTTTACAGGATGCAGGTGCAGGATATACTAAGAGAAAGAGAGATATTCACTTTCAATTGGAGGACGAATATGCACCAATGTTCAAAAGAACTGTAGAAAGTGATGATGCAATAAAATACAGGATGCAACAAGAAAGAAATGCACACAAAAAAAACGTGGACCTTTGGGTTGATGGGTGCATTTATCCACCCTATCCATCACTCAAAGGCCACCACAATTCAAAGGGCTTACATCATTTGTAAAGTTCGTTTGTGAAGGCAATGAAGGATTGTATGGATACACATGCAGACTTGTCACACAAGGATTAGCAGGGGTTCATCAAGCCTTGACAAATATGCAGACAAGATTACAAGGGAATATGCAGTCTTTGATGGAAAAGGATTGATTATTGGCTAAGAAGGATAAGGAGAACCAGAGCCTACAACAAGCAATATCTATCATTGAAGATGCTATGCAAGCTATACACGTGCAAAATATGGAGTTATAGTCTAAAGTTATGGACTTGGAGAAGGAGAATCAAAACATAAAGAGGAAACTCACAAAAACTTTGGAGATTGGGCCCACTTTAAAAACCAAAGAAGCACGTCGGTGCATCCGATTAGTTAAACCAATTCACAAATTAACCAAAGGAATTTGACAGTATCATAGATGGATATATGCTCAATCTACTATAATGAGAAATATGTTCCCTCATGCAAAGAATGATACTATTGCCAAAGTCCTAAGCAAGGATATGGTCAAAAATGCATTGGAAAATCATAAATTCAGGGGCATTGTAGATGGTATTACAAGTGCACATCTTAGAGATGTGAGCAACTTGTTTACTGCTACAGATTATCAGGGGTTATGTGACAAGGTGGGAATGAGTTCTGAGTCATATTGTATGCTCTATCAACAATTGGATACAGGATTTAAGCAAGCCTTCAAAACTAAGCGAGTAATGCCTCTGTCAAAACCATTTCATGTGAAGAAGGCTCGAAAGAGAAAGTTTTAGAACTAATTGGTGAGCCAACACATCTAGAAAATACAAACATATTGAAGTATGGTTCCAAAGAAGTTGCATTTGTATTGAATGCATCCAACAACTTTGTATTGGATATATGTAGGGTTCAGATTGCTATGGTCAAGTTCTACAATATGTCTATGGAAGAATGTAGAGGCAACAAGCTTAAGTTTGTCCTCAAACTTGATGAGAGTGAGATTATTAAGGGGCCAAAACTTGAGCATGTGAGTATAACACTTATGAATCGAGCATTGGATCCCAACATCAATGAAAACCATCCTTTATACTTCAGTGTATAGTCAAAGAATGAAATATGGTGGCTTGCAGCATTTGAAGTACCAAAGGAGGACCATGAAGTACTTAAAGTTTTTTTTAACCTCACTAATATACCTAGTGTTATTCAACAGCAAAATAATGGAGCAATTTTACAATCAAAGGGTTTGGGGACTATCAAGTTGAATGGCATCTTGCATGTGATTTAAAAAGATTGAAGTGTATATTTGGTTTATCAAATGTAGCGAATGCAAAATTTCCGTGCATATACTGCATGCAAACTAGGAAGAAAGGGAAAGATGGAAAGAAAGAATGGCTTGCCAAGGCATGACAACAAGGTGCTCCAACACGTGATCAAAAAGTCATGAGAAATGGAATGCTAATTGCAGTGGATCCAAACGGGTGCCCTATTTTGGAAATACCACTAACAAGGGTTCACTTTTGCACATCGCATTGTTTGGTTAGAATAATTGAGAAGCTAGTATATGAATATATATGCTTTGCATACAAGTTGCAGCCTGTGTCAGAAGCTGATGCTACATGCAAGAAGGTAGAATGAGTCCTAATAGTGGAGGCATGGACTACAAATGGTATAGCACACTACATGGTCAGTATTGTCACCATTACAAAAAAATATCATCATTTGGAATTATTTTGTGTTTCTAATCTCTCTTCTTGTGCAACGTATACTTAAAGCACATGGTCCATACTTTTCAGATCAAGGAAGTTTGGCAATATGGTCAACTCAAGGCATGGAACGATCTCATTGGCAAGCTCGCTGTGCTTTTCAAAAGGCAACTGATCATGGAGGTGGCATCAATGATTCTAATTCTATGAGGCAATTATTAAAATGGTGGTATAGGAGATTAGAGATATGATACGATGAAAAAGAAAAAAAGTCCAAAACCTCTCAAGAAAAATCTATAAGTATGGCAATATATGAAGTGAGAAAAGCAAGATATGAAAATAGCACAGCTAGACAATGCCATGCAGAATGGTTGGCAACCCAAGAGAGAGATGGCAAGAAATGGAGACCTAGATAAAGATAATGCTTTTGATGCATTTAGAGTCCACGAGAGATCATAGGTACCCAAGATATGACACATCAATACTCCTATCTTTAACATGTAATGTCTTGCAAAAAATTTTTAAAATTTCAAAGGTTTTTCACTATGTTTTTCAAAGTCGATTTTGAACTATGTTTTTTAATTTTAAAGTTCATTTATACTACAGTAAGTTTGAAAGTTTCATACTTCTTTTAGTCTCTCCTTTCATTTTTTCCCATTACTCTTCACTCTACCCTCCACCTTTCTATCCTTCATTATCACAACCATGGCATGTTCCAAGCTTCCTATCAAGAAGGCGCCTACAAGAGCAAAAGCTCAACACTCTTCCGAATCTAGTGAGTGTACTGTGAGTGAAAAAGGTCCCTTGGTGGCCGACAACAGTGGCCCTACTACAGCTAATAATGGTGGTGCTAGTGTGTCCAACAATGGTGGCCCTGGTGTGGTCAATAATGATAGTTCGTCATTGTCCAGAAATGGTGGTCCACGTGCTCTAGTTGCTCCACCTCCCACTACTGCTCCAACTGGTAATACACATCCTCCAACACATAAGAAGCGAGGATGGAGACCATGCATAGCTACACTACGTGAGATAAGAAAATTCCAGAAGAGTGCCAACTTGATTATTCCTAAGGCACCATTCTCTAGGTTGATGCAAGAAATACTACAAGATCTGCAGTTATGGCATCATCACGAGTTCTTTTCAAGGAATCGGGCAAGGAATGTGGGGGTGATGGTCAAGCCAAGCCTTGCTTGCTCTCCAAGAAGCAATTGAAATTTACTTGATTGATCTAATGGGTGATTCTCAAGTTTTAGCTATTCGTGCCCGATGTATCACTATTAAGTCCATAGATATGGTTCTTGTTCGCGAAAGGATCCGCAACAACAAGGATGCATTTAGTCTTAATGTCAACAATATGCTTTGAGAAGCTACCTTGTAATTGGATCTATGTTTTTAGCTCAGGTTTGATTGTAGATTGTAAGGAGCTTAGTTTTGTTTTATCTTTCTTGTAGACCTTCAAGTATTTGATAGTAGTGGTCTAAAAAATGGAGCTAAATTTTTCCTAGCTCTAGTTGTACTTCATGCAATGCACTATCTACCGTGTATTTCATGGTTTCATAATGCCAAATTTGATATTTGTTATTCTATTTTGCCATGATTTGCATTGTGCGTATTTCCAAGTTTCTAATTTTGAAAGTAGTTTTTTTAAGAATAAATTCAATGTGCAATCACGCACACATCAGTGATCGATTGTACATGGGCTGATGCACTATATCTTTACTGTATTTAGTGATTTGGCAACACTATATCCGATATGTGATATTCCATTTGACCCATGACTTATTTTTTGTGAATTTTTAAGTTTTTAATATTTCACATAGTTTGGTTGACAACACATTTAATATGAAGTTGCATACACTCGATGCAGTGGTGAGTTTTTCTTTTTATCAGTGAAGTATAATCCAGTTAATGCATTTTCAAAAAATGATTGAACCATCAATTTTATAAATCGAAATCTAGTGAAACTTCACCCACATGTCGGGCATAATAAAAACTCATGGATATTTAAAAATTGGTCCCATCAGAATTCTCAAGGACACCTGTCCGGAAGTTGGTGTTTGGGGCCCTGAATTTGGGGATTCAGGGCCCTAGACGCCAGCCTCCGAACAGGTGTCCTAGAGACTTTTGATGAGGCCAAAAAAAAATTGGTAGTTGATGTACCCTAGAGGAGTCCACATGTAAAATTTCACGTCAATCGAATCACTTGTTATATTTTTCCAAAGCCTGGATACATTAATTTAGGTTTAAGGGTTTTTTGAAAGTTTTGATATAAGTTTAAAGTTTCACCTCATTTTACACATTTCACTTTTGATTTTTGGGTTTTCTCTCCTAGAAGACATGGCAGGCACCAAGCAAGTGGCCCGGAGACACCCCCCTAGAAATCCTATGCAAAGGCCACCTCCCCAAACTCCACCACCACCACCACCACGCGAACATCACAATCATCATTGAAAGCTTGGCACCGTGGCTCTTCGTGAGATTTGCTATTACTAGAAAACCACGTATCTCCTGTTACCAAAGGCTCCATTCTAGAGGCTAGTGCGTGAGATTATGGATGGCATACTCATTAAGAACAGTAGGAGGCACTTGCCAAATGGAACACACTTGCAACAACCCGATCACTGGACTACCCAAGCCCTCCTTGCACTACAGGAAGCTGCCAATGCTTACGTCATCAACTTGTTTAGAGACTCGGTCTATGTAGCACTACATGCAAGGAGAGTTACTATCACAAATAGGGATTTGCGAATAGTGAGGTCCTTCAAGCGATGGAAGGATAGTCCTCGTAGAGATCAACAACGATAGGGGTGTACTACCAAAACATATATGAAATGTAGCTTCCAAAGAGATTTTGTTAAACCCTGGTTGTAATGGATCCCATGTAAAATGTTATGAATATGAATACAATTTTTTTGGCGCGTCTTATTTTTGTTTATTCGCTTGTTATTTGTTTTATTTATGTCTTTGAGTTATCATTACATACGTTCGAACAAATACATATTGCACATGAACTTGATAAAGCACTATGTATTAAATTTAGGGTATGAATTGTGTTGCGTATAAATTCGATAAATAAATGTAATATTCAAGTAAAAAACAATAATAAACGACGTGCATGACAAACTACATTGCACACAAATCCAACAAATATCGATTTTCATTACTTCAAGAGAAGATTACAAATTACATTACATTGGTGATGAGATATCATTTGGCACTAAGTACATCTACTCTCTCCTAGGCTTCTTTGAGCTAGATTCCCCATGGTCAGCTTGATCATAGGCAGTAACACATTTTTCCTTAGTAGTTCCTACCTAATGACATTGGGGTCTTCAACACCAACAACCATGCCACAAGCCACCATGGAAAAAATTGGCCTAGACCTAGTACTAGGGAATAAGTAGAGGAGCTTCGAACGTCGAAGCAACACTACTTTCTCTAAGCAAGAGTTTGTTGGGATGGTCTTGAAGGGCCCAACCTTTGTTAATGCCCTCAACTTCAAGAAGTTTCCAAAAAAAGCCGAAGAGCATGTCTTATGGAATATAAAAATGTCGCTCACAAGCTGGCCAATATACTCCTTCAATGCCGAGTCTTGCACCCTTCCTTGGCTACCAGATCCGCCACCTTGTCTAGATGAAAATTCATCTATATAGACAATGTCCTACATCACACAAGTTCAGTGTGTCAGACTCACTGTGTCAAACTCACCATGCATGGAGTGTGGTAAAGATATATACATCAGATTTGCGTCAAAATTTACCAGTAGGGCTCCTAGGGCGTCGAGAGTGTGCACATCAAATTTTGTCGAGATTGGGCCCCCAAAGCTACCCTGGGTCGGAGGCTCGCATCTAGGGGCTTGTCGGTCAGGGTAGCTCTGGGAGCCCCATCCCGAAAAATTTGATGTGCACACTCCCAATGCCCTACGGAGTATGCACATAAAATTTTGTTGGGATCGGCCCCCATAGTTGCCCTGGCTAGAGGCTCGCATCTAGGGGCGTGAATCTACATACTCCCTAGGGCATAGCGGCCCTACTGGCAAATTTTGACGCAAATCAAATAACATTACCTTCTCTGCATCATCTATCTATTGCTGTAATGGAGCATCCATGTCTGCTCCTGCACCTGGGCCACCCTTATCTCTCTCTTGGGAACTACGTAGTCGGGTCAAGGTCCAAAAATGCTTTCTTGCAACCGCTCGAACTCCTCATGTGAGATCTCATACCATGGCGCCACATTCTCAATCTGCTCTTGGATGCTCACAATGGTAGAGATGTCATCGACACTCATGCCATCATATCGAGCCATCTCATCAACATGTGCTCGCGCATCTTGTATATCAAATTCTATAAAATCATTAGGTGCATCACGCACCATGATACAATATAGCTCTTCTTCCCTTAACTCCAAAATTTCTAGTACATTCTACATAAGTAAATATTCCACCCCCTCGATGATGATAGCATGGAGAGAAGCAAGGGGTAGTGTTGAGATATCGAGCTCCACTCGTGATATGCCAGGGTGACCGTTGTGCATTTATGTCACCGACTTGTCAGTTTGCAGATGCGGTTGGTACACCGCCCATGAATAATAGCTACATGATAGCTATCCTTATCTACTCTAGTTCGTGGCTCAGTTAGTATGCCACCTTAGTTAGTTGAGTTTGGTTTGAGACCCATATATAGGGTTCTTCTATTTCTTTGTATTTGAGTTCTTTTGGCTTACACAACTAAGAAGAGGAAAACTGTTTTCAGCCTCCACCTTTGTGTGTATTCCCCCATTGTACAAGCAAGAAAGCTACAAGTGAGACTCCTTCCTTCTCTCCCACAATCTTGACATGGTATCAGAGCCTTGTTCGTGGTAAGGAGCTCAAGAAAGCAAGCCAAGCTCGCGGTGTTCTGGTAAGAGGAGCAGTGTTACTTTCATTTTCTGTTTTGGGAGCAGATCTCTGCAGGTAGCACAGCCGAAAATTGCAAGAGTGCATTGTCTCAGGTTGAGACGCTCTTCACGGTGAAGCAAGAGGGCAGTATATGTTGCGGGCAAGGGCTTTAGCCCTTGGCGACTCGTGTTTTGAAGGCGGAAGTTTTCTGCACGCACTCAGGAAAAGGCCCTGTTTTATGCTGTGCGACCACTGTTCTATAGGTCGGTGAAAAGTTACCATAGAGATTGCATCGTATGCTTGTGTGCAGAGACATTGGGAGTTACAAATCATCCTTGGTTCCTGTTTATACAAAATCGTCACTAGGAAGTGACTGTGTAGTCAAATACCACTTTCGCCAGTTTTGCAGATTTGCCCTTGTGAGGTTGAAGCTGTGTTTTTTGCAGTGACAGAATTTTTTGCAGTGTTCTGTAATGGCGTCTGATTCTCTTTCACAGATTGTCATTGAAAAGCTTGACAAGAACAACTTCCAAGCATGGAAGTTTAGAATGACGAATTTCCTTATGGGAAAAGGATATTGGGAATTTGTTGCAAGAAATGAAGAAGAACCAGTTCTTCTTGATGTTCCCAATCAACAGCAAATGCAGGCATTTAAAGCATGGCATGAGAGAGCCAGGAAAGTTATGTATTGGCTGTCTATCTGCATTTCCGACTCTATGATTGTGCATATTCAGGATGCAAGTACACCAAAGGAGGCATGGGATACTTTGTCAAAAATATATAGCACAAATACACAAGCTAGGAAAATGCAGCTCAAGCAAGAGTTGCATAATGTGCAAAGAGAAAGTATGAGCATCAATGACTACCACATGAAGGTGAAGAAGATTGCAGATGCACTTGCTTCCATTGGGTCGCCAGTGGAAGATGATGATTTAGTTTCTGTGACCTTGAATGGTCTAGGAAAGGATTATGCACAGTTTCGGACATCCATTTCAGTTCGTGAAAGATTTCCTGATTTTGAGGAGTTGATTGCTCTTCTAATTTCTGAGGAGCAAAGAAATGGTGGTGCATCTTCTTGAGGAGGAACTTCAAAAGAAACTGTCTTCTACTCAAATGCTGGAAGAGGTAGAGGCAGTGGTAGAGGAGGCCGATTTGGAGGCCGTGGTAGAAATTAGAATATACAGCAGACTCAAGAAAACCAGTCCTATGGAGGAGGACGTGGTAACTCTAGAGGCATGGGGGAGCCAAAGAGGTCGTTGTGGATGGCAAAGAGGCCAAAATGCAAACAGTAATGCTGAATGCTACTACTGTGGTAAAATGGGTCATATGGCTAAAGACTGCTATAAAAAGCAGAATGACATCATGAATGGAAAACTGCAACAAGGGAATTATGCATCTTCTAGTAGACAGGGTGATGACAGAAATGAGCATTTGTTTATGGTGCAGCACATGAACAATTCAGTGACAAGTGCAGAAGAAAGCAACGATGTATGGTATGTTGACTCAGGTGCATCAAACCACATGACAGGTAATGCAGAATGGATGGAGGATGCAAGGAAAATGGAAAAACCAGGATTTGTGGAGACTGGTGATGATACTGCACATCCTATTGTGCAGATTGGAAAAATTCCTTTGTCTATGAAGAATGGGAAAAAGAAATACCTGTCCGATGTATTTCATGTCCCGAATATCACCAAGAATCTGGTTTCTGTTGGTCAAATGGTTGAGCAGGGCTTGCAGGTCAGATTTAATCCTCATGGATGCTTTGTTGAGGATATGAAAAATAAAGATCGCTTGATAGCAAAAGGAAAGAAGAAGGGCAGAATGTTTACGTTGGATGCAGACATGTCTGAATTGAGTGCAGCAACGTTTGCACATGGGACCGGTGTAGTTGCAGATATTGATATCTGGCATAAACGCATTGGTCATGTTAATGTACAGCGACTTAAATCAATGCAAGCCCAAAATATTGTTGCAGGATTGCCAAAATTCAAGGTTGCAGAAATGCATAAGGTATGTGAAGCCTGTCAGTTTGGAAAACAGGCAAGGAAACCATTTCCTAGACATATTCAAGAAAATAAAAAGCCATTGGAATTAATTCACTCTGATGTGTGGACTACTAAAGCTGCATCTCTTGGAGGCTGTCATTATTTTGTCACTTTTATTGATGACTATAGCAGAAAAATTTGGGTGTATTTTATAAAAAAGAAAAGTGAAGTTTTTGGGCATTTCAAAACTCTTAAAGCTATGGTTGAAAAAGAAATAGGCTTGCAAATAAAATGCCTAAGGTCAGATGGAGGGGGAGAGTACCTCTCAAATGAGTTTGCAAGGTTCGTGCAAGAACATGGCACAAAGCAGCAATATTCATGTAGTCATACCCCACAGTAAAATGGAATTGCAGAAAGGAAAAACAGGCATATTGGAGAGGTATCTCGTGCCATGCTTAATGAAAAAGACCTGCGAGATTTTTACTGGGCTGAAGCAGTTGCTACAACAGTCTACATAATGAACAGGACTCCCACTGCAGCAGTACATGGGATGACTCTAGAGGAGAGGTATACTGGTAGGAAACCAAATATTTCTCATTTGAAAATTTTTTGTTGCATTGCCTATGTACATGTGCCAAATGAGTTGAGATCCAAGTTGGATCCAAAATCTGAGAAGTGCATCTTTATTGGTTACTCTCTGCAGCAAAAAGGGTATAAATGCTATAACCCTTCTACTCGTAAGTTTACAGTGAGCAGAGATGTTGTTTTTGATGAGATGAGTAGCTGGTATAAACCAGTAAATGTGATTGATGATGTAGATGCACAAAATGGTAATGCTACACATAATTCACAGCAACAATCACAAAATATTAGTGGACCTGGAGCGTCCTCTAGCAGAGATTCACATTCTTCACCATGGACAGGCAGATTGAGATCAGGAGAATCTTCTCAAAGCAATGCAGATAGTGGTATTCAGGTATCACGAAAAGGAAAAAAGAAGGTAGATCAACCCATGTTTGATGTGAATGCAGGTCACTCTTATGTGGATGGTGAATCCAGTGGCTCAGAACAAAGCATTGATGATGAGTTGGGTATTCCTTCTATTGTTACACCTGGAGTAAGGAAGACCAGGGATGTTTTGAGAGCACCTGGGAGTGAACCTACTTTGCGCAAGTCTACCAGAGCTAGATATCCTGTGGATAGACTGAAATATGATGGATTTACAGCCATTCACTATGCATATATGGTCAAAGTGATACAGGAACCAGAACCCACTTCTTTTGAGCAAGCCATGGGAAAAGAAAAATGGGAGAAAGCCATGGATGAAGAAATGGATGCCTTGGAGGGCAAATGCTACATGGGAATTGGTACCTTTGCCTAAAGGTAAGAATGCAATTGGCTGTAAGTGGGTTTATAAGGTGAAGCACAATGCAGATGGTTCTGTGAACAGATACAAGGCAAGATTAGTAGTCAAGGGGTATGCACAAACATATGGCATTGATTATGAAGAAACATTCAGTCCGGTTGCAAGGATGGCAACCGTAAGAGCAGTCATTGCTATGGGTGCATCAAAGGAATGGTCTTTACATCAGATGGATGTAAAGAATGCCTTCTTGCATGGTGATTTGCAAGAAGAGGTGTATATGGAGCAGCCACCAGGTTATATGCATGCTATTCATCCTGAGTTTGTTTGCAGGTTGAAGAAAGCATTGTATGACTTGAAGCAAGCACCTAGAGCATGGTCTGACAAGATAGGACAGTATCTTGTCACTATTGGCTTTTAGATTTCCAAGGCAAATTTCTCACTTTATGTGAGAAAAACAGAGAAAGGTATTATGCTACTTGTCATTTATGTTGATGATTTGATTATAACAGGTGACAGTGATGAAGATATCCTTCATGTGAAAATCTTATTGAAGCAGAAGTTTGAGATGAAGGATTTGGGAGAGCTGTGTTATTTCTTGGGCATTGAGGTGATTAGATCACCAAGTGGGATACAACTCTTGCAGAGGCAATATGGATTGGACATGCTGTCCAAATATGGGATGACAGGCTGTAAGCCTATTTTAGTTCCTTTGGAGCAGAATGTGAAGCTGAGTGCAAATGCAGGTGAGCTTTTGGAAGACCCTACTATGTACAAACACATAGTAGGAAGTTTGATTTATATGACTATTACCAGGCCAAATTTGAGCTATGCTGTTGGATTGGTAAGTCAGTTTATGCAAGCTCCAAGGAAACCGCATTTTGATGCAGCTAGACGCATACTCAGGTATGTGAAGTCCACATTGCAGTATGGACTATTTTATGAGACTGGGGTTCAGATACAGTTGCATGGATACACTGATGCTGATTGGGCTGGTAGCATTTCTGATAGACGATCTACCAATGGATATGTGTTCTCTTTTGGGAGTGCTGCAGTCACTTGGAGCAGCAAGAAACAGCTTACAGTTGCCTTGTCGAGCACAGAAGCTGAGTACAGGGGCACAGCAATGGCTGCATGTGAGGTAGCTTGGCTACATAAGCTACTTTATGATATGCATCAGCCTACAGATGGGCCAGTTGTCATTCATTGTGAACACATGAGTAGTATACACTTGGCAAATAACCCAGTCTATCATGCTAGAACAAAGCACATTGAGGTGCATTATCACTATGTGCGGGAGAGGGTTTTACTAGGTCTTATTGATCTAGTTTATGTCAGCACAGAGGATCAGGTAGCTGACATATTTACGAAGGCACTGGGCGCAGAGAAGCTGCGCACGTTCAGAGACCTGCTTGGTGTGCAGGAATTGGGATTGAGCTCGAGGGGGAGTGTTGAGATATCAAGCTCCACTCGTGATATGCCAGGGTGACCGTTGTGCATTTATGTCACCGACTTGTCAGTTGTTGCAGATGCGGTTGGTACACCGCCCATGAATAATAGCTACATGATAGCTATCCTTATCTACTATAGTTCGTGGCTCAGTTAGTATGCCACCTTAGTTAGTTGAGTTTGGTTTGAGACCCATATATAGGGTTCTTCTATTTCTTTGTATTTGAGTTCTTTTGGCTTACACAACTAAGAAGAGGAAAACTGTTTTCAGCCTCCACCTTTGTGTGTATTCCCCCATTGTGCAAGCAAGAAAGCTACAAGTGAGACTCCTTCCTTCTCTCCCACAATCTTGACAGGTAGCTCATCGCTTGTCGACATATCAACAGGGCAAGGAGGTGGGTGCACAATGGCTAAGCTTTGTGTTGCCTCTACTCTTGAATCGAGTGTGATCTCTTCAGGCTCCCTATCGAAATACTCTAGCTATGGCCGAGAGGGTGTGTCGATGTCTTCATCACTGTCCTCTTGCATCTCAGTGCACAAAATATATATGGCAAATGCTGCATCGCGCTCGATGAGATCCATCATGGCGTGGTCCTGGGATGAGATGCTGGCATGGAGATACTGCCCCACATGCATGAGGGCTCAATTTATTACCTTGGCATGGCTTGATCCAACACGTAAAATATATAAGAAATCTATGGGGACTCATCTGAGAGCAGAGTTCGGAATAGAGCAGGTGAGAGGGTTTACCGCATCACAAAACAATGCCAGTATACTAGAGCTAGTGTCTACGGTAAAAAGTGAGCTCTTTAGACTCAAGGTCATGCAAAACCTAGGGTATATCTGGTCTCCTATGTGTGCATAGCATGTGGAGCTAATCCACGCGGCGAAGGCGGGAGTGGTAGCCATGGCACACAAAGAGAGAAGGGAGGAGAGCACAAGCGTAGGGAAGTAGAGAATGAAAGTGAAAATGAGTTTAGAGTTATAGCTTTTATGTATCTAGGCTTTAAATAAAGGTTCCTTTTTAACCCTAAAGTTTCAAATTAAAACTCTTACCTTAGTTTCTTTATTTCAATACTTTAAAGTAAGTGTTAAAATTACTCATACAGACAAATGCTTCGTTCTACATTATTATACCCTAGAATATACTTGGATCGTTGAGTATATGCAAGTCCAACTATAGAAAATATAGAAAATTTTTAAGAAAAGAAATCTAAAAGACCTTCAAAATCTCTTGGATCCAATTTAATCTTTAATTTTAAGAAATAAGTAGAAGAGATGAGCTATAATATATCATTATGCAAAGATAATATTGCATAGATTATAGAACTCCAACCTACAATTTAATTATGATTTTAACCAGCACGATTGACTAATTACAGTATGTATTATCGCAGGCTTGTATAGTAAACTAAGATTATCTATATTGAAATTACTTAGAAGTTTTTAAAAAATTTATATTCGTTCTTTATATAAAAAATTTTACAAGGATTCCACTATCTCAAGGATATGTGGAGAAGCACATTGTTTACATGTCATGGATTGCTCACTACAAATCCTAACTTTTCTATTATCTAACTTGAAATAGAAGTTGCAGAGGGGCTCATTGGACATTAATTGGATTTCTTCTCTCAGAAAAGAAATGGGCCAATGGCTCTCTGCACTGACCACAAAAGGATTATGACCATTCCACAAGATAACCACATCTATGAGAGTTGTATGTGTCTCATCTCAGGTATCTTGATCCAAGCTGATCCACTCCCCTCGCAAAATTCGTGATCTTCTATATTGAAAGTGAATGCATAGAGTTTGTCTAGCGATGAAATACTTGTAATAAAAACAAAAATAATGATAAGTAAATGTGAATAACACAATAATTCATCTAAGCAAGACCTATGTCAATTAAATCAAGGCATTCAAAGTAGTAAAAAAGATTTACATGAATGTGAGATCTGATTGGTTGACCCTACATAAATTGTCTCATCAAAATGTGTTCTTTTGACTTGTCAAGACTCAACCAATAGTTGACTCATCCATTCCTTAGATGGACACTTGCATTGATAAGTAATCTTTGTTTTCTTCAGAATATCACATGAACCAAACAAATGTGCAAACAATGAGAATGGAATAAACCAACTAAGATGCACATCTTTGGAGCCTGTGGTGGGTTTCATAGCACTATTGATGTCAGATTTTATCTTGGACTTATATGCTCCTGACAACTCCAAGCTACCAATCAACCATTCACCACTAGATAGTGGCGGCAATGGAACATGCTACAATCTTTGGTTTTCTACTATATACAATGAATTATATAAAAATATGTTTTGAGCTGCAAGTTGACTTGTAGAGTTATTATCATAGATCAAAGAACCTATGTCTTCATGCCAAACATGTCTCTTGCCGTTCAAACATTCCACATTTTGCCATTCATGCAAAGTTTATGGATATAGAGCTGTTAGTAAAACAAGATTGAATTAGAACACTGTAAATATTTTTAAAAACAACTTTGATGCAAAAGAATAAACAATGATAAAATTTAAAAACTTGTTGTTTTTTTTATAATTTGCAATGTAGTTCTTGTTGTGTACAGTGATTTTTTTGTGCATATAAACATGTTGGATCAACACTTCTATTACTATATTTGTTCCATTAAACACTTTTCTGAACTCTGAAATTCTACCTTTCCAATGTTTGCTAGGGTTTGCAACATCCTTACGCCTAAACTTGAAACTCCCTCGAGTACTTGGGTGCATCAAAATTCAAATCCAATTACCACCACTATCTTTCCTATTGAAGACCTCCACTGCAAGTATGTTACTGATGTTTTTCATCTGTGGACATCTATGATAACCAAATAGAAAAGTTGCCTATCAACATGTGTATAATTTGCAAATGTTCTCTCCAAATGAAATGAAAATTAAATGGAGCAATTTTAAAAAAACATTGTACCTGCAATTCTTTTCCCAAAGAATCCCAGAGATGTTGAACAAGAAGTTGACTTATAATAAGACCATTATTCCTTCACTGACAAATTCCTAGAGTACAGAAACAAAAGGAATATCGATTCAAAGTATACATATAACTTACATAGGCTTTGTCCATCCCCATTAAGTTTAGTAAGGAAGAAGGTGTAACGTGTCCGCTTGTCTGATCGTGGAACATGTCTTTGCAGCCCATTGGGAAGAGGGTCTAGAAAACTCCGCTTGGCACTCGCAAGGAATGTCATAGGGTTTGCGATCTAGGTCTTCCCGAGTCTGCCCCGAGCGGAAGTGTTGGGTCGTTCCCACTTTGGATCGACCTGAAATCAAGGTTCCTTTCCTATCGACTGGGAAGTAGCTAGCGTTGAGCTCCAGATGAACCACTTTGCGTAGGAACAATAGAGTTGAAGCGGATTCATGCTGCACTTGGTTCATGGAGAATGGGAAATGAGAGGGATGCGAAGCTCAACCTCTCTGCTATAGGGCATAGTCTCATTCCTTCCACCTAAAACAGCATAAATTGGGATTCTAACTCTACTGATACTAGGTCTTCATAGTCTCGATATCTCATCATTTGAGAAAAGTTCCCAGCTAATCGGGACCACCCTTCTGACCTAAGTCATGTCCACCGCACTTTCCTCAGTTTGCTTTAGTTATCTAATTACCTACCACATTATGTTTTGACATGCAAAAGCAGCTTCCTTAATTAATCAACTTAATCACTGGATCCTTCGCGTAACTTAGGCAC
This sequence comes from Lygodium microphyllum, assembly GCF_053477565.2. Classification (NCBI taxonomy): domain Eukaryota; kingdom Viridiplantae; phylum Streptophyta; class Polypodiopsida; order Schizaeales; family Lygodiaceae; genus Lygodium; species Lygodium microphyllum. The sequence continues at coordinate 128,992 of NW_028229653.1, read as the reverse complement.
TGACACAAAAACAATATCAAGCAAGTTCCTTTTTGTCAAATATCTACTCTTTATTTATCATAATTCCGAAGTACATTCAATATCGTGCCTGAAGGATATCCCAGCAATCTACAAGATTGCTGCTCCAAGTTTCGCTCGTAGGCTAGTACACGGGCCTCGAGATTCCATCTCGAGTCATGCCGGCTTCTTGTAAGGGATTCGAAGGCAAGGAGTTTACGGCCAGAGCCTCCCCTGGCACGTAGATTGCTGCTCCAAGTTTCGCTCGTAGGCTAGTACACGGGCCTCGAGATTCCATCTCGAGTCATGCCGGCTTCTTGTACGAGATTCAAAGGCAAGGAGTTTACGGCCAGAGCCTCCCCTAGCACCCAAGCATCCTCCCGCTCCAAGCAACACCCATGGAGAGACCTCTCGCGGTGGGTTAGGTCCATATACCCGACGCAGCTAACAACCCCCTTGGACAGGGCCAGGCAGACAGTCGAAGGTAACTGTTCATGCCTCTCCCTCCAAGTTTTTAACCTGAAGCATTAAGTGTGTTTCCTTGAATTAGTCCCTTGAGCAAAGAGATCAAATAATGTACCTAAGTGTACAATCACGAACATTTCAGAGGCCATTTGTACGACCAAGTGCTAAGGTGTGACTCCTTTTTTTCCGGATGCTCCCAGCATCTAATCCTAGGTCTTTTTCCCGGATGCTCCTAACATCCGATCCTAGATTTTTTGCGACTTGGCGAGATCCCAATAGTCTCAAACAAGATCATGCAAGCAAATGTTCTTGGTAAGCTAACTCATTTTGACTTACTCTTCCCCTTGGGTTTTACCTTACGGTATCTTAACCCTAGCTCGAAGCATTAAATGGTCAACCAAGGCAACGGACATGCCTTATTCGCAACCCAACCAGGGGTCTTTTGTTCTTCCAGTTCTAACCAAGTTCAGTTAACACACTAGGCAACGCAAGATTCTTCATCTAGGCCTTCAGGATACAGTCTAGATGCATGCTTCCCTTCCATTTCTCTTAGTGTGGTACTATGCAGAGTTTTATAATCATCCTTACCCATCATGCACATGGTGTGTTTAGTATATTTGTACATCCTAAACAACCTTTAACTCTAGCAACGAATACTCCTAATGCACTGGATCACATGTGACTTGCATATATGAAAGTCTAGGTTTTTATCCATCGGCGCAATTGCATCTTACGAACGGAAACTATCATTTCATGTGTTTCTTTTAATCATGATCGCAAAGCATGAATTCTATATGACTATTCATGCACTGAACTGGTTTAAAAGCTATTATTTTATGTGAAAATGCGAACTCCATACTCTACCATATAATGCATGCAACCTAGCACTTAGAGTAAACAAAAAGTCCTAAGGCTTGTTCTTGTTCCATGCATGTAACTACCCCTTTATTTTTTCTTCTAGAAATAATACAGAATATGCTTAATCAACATTGATTATAAAACCTAGGATATTCAAAAGAAACCTGGATTTGATTCGTGATCGTAGGGGCATTTTTTTCCTTGGTCGCTCCGCTCGCCTCTCCTGCATTACCGGTACCAATGGTAGCTTTGGCACTTACACTTCCCGCAACTCTCTTTTTGGGAGCCATTTGACACACGGAGTTTGGATAGTCCGGGCCTTAACAGCCTTCAAGATGTCAGGCTCGGGATGGAAGGGTCGTGAGAAAGTGACCTTCGTCGATGAGGGGGTGGCTTGAAAAAGATGGCTTCACGAACGCGGCTCCTCGACACGGCCCTCGATACCTCACCAACTCACACACACACACACACACACCCTCTCTCTCTCTCTCTCTCTCTCTCTCTCTCTCTCTCTCTCTCTCTCTCTCTCTCTCTCTCTCTCTCTCTCTCTCTCTCTCTCTCTCTCTCTCTCTCTCTCTTCTTCTTCTTCTTATTCTCTTCTCCTTCTTTCTCTCCCTCCTTCCTCTTCTTCTTCTTTTCTCTTCTTCTCCTTCTCTCTCGCCCTCTCCTTCTCTTCTTCTCTCCCTCTCTTCTTCCTCTCCTTCTTCTTTTCCTCCTCTTCTCCTTCCCTCTCTGTCCTTCCCTTCTTCTCTCCCTCTCCTCTTCCTCTTCTACTTCTTTTTTCTCTTCTTCTCCTTCTTCTCTTCTCTCTCTCCTTCTCTTCTTCTCTCCCTCTCCTCTTCCTCTTCTCCTTCTCTTTTCTCTCCTTCTACCTCTTCTTCTTCTCTCTTCTCTCCCTCTCCTTCTCTCTTTCTGTTCACAGGGGGCACTCTGCCTGGAAAACGAGGAGGGGGGAGGTTTCAGTCAGAAGCCCTAGGGGGGCGTTGTTGCTGCCGCATGGAGGGCGGGAATGGTGACGAACACGAGGGTGGGGAGGTTTCAGCCATCTGACATCTAGAGGGGGGCGCTCTGTTTTGATGTAAGGAGGGGGGATCCTCCCTTTATAGGAGGGTGAGGAGGGTGGCATGGTCGCCACCCCTCCCACCTGGGGGGGTGCATGCCCCCATTTACTATCACTTCATTCCCTCTCTCTCTCTCCTCGACGTACTGTCGACGGGGAGAGAGAGGGGGATAAAAAATTTTCAACTAAGGCTAATAGTTTTTTTTAATTAAGAGGGGGGGAGTTCCTATGGGAAGCATGGGAATATTACAGAAGGGATTATACCTATCTTACACCCCTCTCTAGGTTAGACTTTGAGTAGGTTGATTGTTATGGTAGGTTATATCAATGAAGCCTTATTTTATACATTATATTTTGATGGAGCTTCTAGAGGACCTACTAAACATGCGAGTGTCGGGGTTTTCATAAGACATCTCTATCGTCGAGTGGTTTTGAAAATGGGAGTGTATTTAGGTACCACTTTTACTAATAACATGGCAGAATACAAGGCTTTTCTTATGAGACTAAATTTAGCTAGATGTTGTGGTATACGTTGATTATTGGTAAAAGGCAACTCATAGTTAGCGATCAACCAATTGAATTGGAGCTATAGTATAAGGGATCCCATTCTAAGGATGTACCATTGTACAACCTTGGACATCCTTGAAATCTTTGAGGCAGTGACTTGCCAGCTAATTCCCCATCAGTGGAATCACTCTACAGACTCCCTGGATAATTATGCATTTGTTGAAGATGTCTTTCTTAATTATGGTCCTAAGGGGATTTTACAATTGTCTATTGATATAAGTCTAGGGCTACTATGGGGACTGCTTTTGCTGGCATGTCCTATTTTGGCTGCTGATGGTTAGTATGGGTTATGACCCAAGTAGTTATTGACCATCTTCCTATCCTTTCATGGACGCATTGGATCGTTTAACAACATATTCAATGGACTCCCCTTGCCATTTATGCATGGGGCTTAGCTAATAATTTGATGCATTTAGTGTAGGGCCTGAGCAACCCATACCCTTGGTCTAGTTTTGTGCTTCATTAGGGTTTATGTGGGGACCCAGGGTGGTTTGCTTTCAGTAGTAATTTGTTGAAGGTGTATTTTAAGGTTGTATTTTGTTAGGCTAAGAGGTCCAATTTCTTTTGATATAATGTTATATTTCATTAGGCTAAGAGAGCCATTTCTTTTTCTTTGTAATAAAATGTTATATTTCGTTAGGCCAAAAGGGCAATTTCGTTTATAGAGAAATGATTTATCTCATTAGTGTAAAATGGAAATTTCTTCTGTTTTGTAGTGAAATGTTATATTTCATTAGACCAAAAAGGGGGCCAAGAGGACCATATGTCTATTTGGTGCGGGTGCATTTAATGGTTCTTTGTTTTAGTGTTGCACTAGATAGGTTTAAAGGAGTACCTAGAGGGTGCCAAGTGGTGTGTGAATGCGGCTACTTCAGGTGATATCTTTCTTAATCAAGTTATTTTCTCTTAAGCAAAATGTGTTATGTGTATTTTGGGGATTTTTCTTTCTTGTGTCAGGGACTGATAGTGAAGGCATGAAGTCCTACGATTAGATTAACCATGTTTGGAGAGGTTCGAGCAATCGCCTCCTATGAAGATATTATCAAGCATGTAAATAGCTATTGAAACCTACCAAATAAAAGAGAAAAATAATAAATATATTTGAAATATATATATTACAAAGGTGTGTAAAAAGGGGTTCTAACCTTACAATAAGGAAGAATAAAGAAAGAAAAAATTCAAAGAGCTGATGTTCATCACTTTGTAAAGGTTTGGTAGGTTCCTAGGGCTGAGTTAGAGACCCACGGTTGATGCCTTGTCTTCCCAGGGTGGAATTTTGTCGAAAAATAAATAAGGATTATTGGGCCAAAAATAAAAGTGAGTGGGAATACAAATAAAAATCATGTCACCTTGCGAGAGCTTAGTAGATTCCTGGGCATCAAGACTTGATGCCTTGTTCTCCTTGGATCACAATACACTTAGCTCCCTCCTTTTTAAACATCTAAGTACCAAATGATAAAGAATAGAGACTAAGATAAATGGAAAAATATATAAATGAGAGAGGCTATGGATGTACTCACCTAGTAGAAGTTCTTAGTCTAGTTTTCCTAGTTTAGGTAGGCAAGTCAAAGACCACCACTTAGGATGACTCCTTTGATAGCTCTTTTAGCTAGTCTATGTTGGAGCAGCTAGTTAGCAACTAATTGTTGACTTCTTTGTCAGATTATATTTAGCCTATCCCTCATGGAATTCATGCCTTGATTTTGTCAGGAGGTAGAGCAAGAGTTGTGTTGTGCTATGTTGTGTATTTCATTTGAAGCTCATTGATGCTCTTTATGTTTTGTGTATGTGTGCACATTAGTTTGTGGGTTCGATGGGCTGAGTCACCTTATCTCATGATCACCAATGAAAGCTGATTTTAAGAGTGAATTTAAAGTGCAAAACCATCCTAGGAGCTATAAAAGTGGCAGTTTTGGCTTAAAATATATCAATCACAAATCAAGGAGCTTGAGTTTCCCTAGGTACATTTCGATGTCAAGAATCTTGTTCATCAATCGGAGTCTATTTAACCTCCCATTTAATGGCTGCAAGGTTTAGTATTATAAACCAGCTACCTGATCTAGAAGATAAAAATCAAGTGATGGAGGCTAAGGTAATAGTTTTTTGATGCTAGGAAGTTTCCCTTCAAGCCACATCACGAATTTGAGGTCATCTGCCCCTCCGTTTGGCCAAAACCACGTGTCGAAATTGCAAAGGAGATGGAGTTGAATCAATTAATTGAAAAGTTAGTGATTAATAAGGCTTAAGAAGTCTAAATGAAGAAAAACTCAATGAATGGGGATAGGGGGAGGGAGGGGGCACATTTTTTTACACCCCATTTTTGCATTAAAAAATGGAGTTTTGCAACCCTAAGAATCATTCATCCTCCTTCTAACCATGACATCTCTAATTTCTTTTCCCCATTTTGCTACAACAAGTAAGAGAAATGATGCATTCTATGAAAAGTTTAGATTTTAGTATTTCTCTCTCCTCTTTTTCTCTCCCCATAATTGCTATTCATATGGATTGAGAGGATGAGAGAAAATGGGTGCCCGTTCATGAGAAGATGCAAGGAAGCACCAAGATGAGCGTCAGTGGAAATGCCCCATAGGCACTTCAATAAATTTATTCACATGACATGTACAAGAGGGCTTAACCCCCACAATGCATCAAGTTCAGACATAATATCATTTGTGCGACAAAAATTTAATAACATGGCCCATTGGCTAACAACATCAATTACCAATTCACAAATGATTGATATGCCATCTTTAGCACTTGTTGAACTATTCATCCTAGAAGCCATGATACAGACTTGAAACTACTAGAATAACCCTTTGTTTCTCTCCTTTTGCATTGAAATAGGGAGACATGAATATGGACCGCAAACCTTAGGTGCTCAATGAGAATCCTAAAAACTTCCAACAAATGCATCACCTATCGGGACCTAAAATAGGCTTGACAGTGGCTCTCCCACACTCTAAGCTCACTACACCTCAAATAGTCAACCCCCATAGTCTTGTGGAAATGAGTGACTGGCAATGACTATAAGACCTCTCCAAACTCTAAAATGTTACATTGTGTACCCACTTACCTAATTTCCAGCCCTGACTCCAACATGGAGTATCCAACATAAGGTGTTCATATACGTAACACAGACTCCTCCTTAGTTGATTGACATGGCCTTTAATCATGATTATATATACATGGTTAGGAATTGGTCCGTTGGTCCTCATCTTGTATCATAAATTGATACATTAACTCTTTCTCACCACTTAACAACCACATACCTAGCTAGCTTAAGTGAACCTCATATACTTGGTCAAATGAATATAATTGTGTGCATTGATGTGTGCAAAGTAATGCTTGCATGTATAAAGTGAATGAAAGGTGTACAAGCATTATTAATATGGCAAACAAAGTGAAAGTGTAGCAATTTTTCTTTCCAATTTTTTCCATGAATTTGATCTAACATTGTAGCTTGTTTCACAAACCCAATAGCATTGAGTCTTACTAACTCATGCTACCCTCAAATATACAAATAACACAATATCATCTTACAAATGAAATGCATCAGATTTAAAATATTTATTAAGATATCTTAGTTTTTTGACACATTGGTCCATTTGGTTTACAACAACAAATAGCAAACCAAAGCCCATACTATACCAAATGCTTGTTTCAAATCTAAAAACCCTAATTTTAATAGATCTTAAAGTTGTAAATGGAATGTATTTATTATTATTAAAAAAGATATTTTGAGTTGCAAGTTGACTTGCAGAGTTATTACCATAGATCAAAGAACATATGTCTTCATGTCAAACATGTATCTTGCTGCTCAAACATTCCACATCCTATCATTCATGTAGAGTCAATGGATATAGAGCTGTCAGTAAAACACATTTGAATTAGAACACTGCAAAGATTATACAAAACAACTCTGATGCAAAAGAATAAGCAATGATAAAATTTAGAAACTTACTGTTTTGTTTATATTTTGCAATGTAGTTCTTGTCATGCACACAGATTCGTTTATGCGTATAAACGTGTTGGATCAATACTTCTATTACTCTACTTATCCCATTAAATATTATTTTGAACTCTAAAATTCTACCTTTCCAATGTTTGTTGGGGTCTACAACATCCTTACGCTTGACCTTGAAACTTCATCAAGTACTTGGATACATCATATATTCTAAAAATTTATTCCATTCATAGCATTAAACTAATTATTGGTATTTTTATGATTTTAAGGATTTTTTATTATTTTTATCTATGTTTTTTCATAATTATTGATAGAAAATCAAAAATTTTCAAAATAAAAATTTGAAGTGCTAAAATTTAAGAGTTAACATTACTTTTCCATATTCTAGAATATATTTTTATTTCACTTTCATTTATTATGAATATGAACAAACTTACTCGTAGAATGCTTTCACCCCATAATGCATGTATTCTCTCATATGAAAACCAAGGTTGTTAATGCGCGTGCAATCCACTAACACTCTTGGAAGACTCCCATGTGCTTCAATAATGCATCACAATCATTCTTCATTGCACACAATCTATCACTCATGCTCACTCTCCCCTTCCCCCTCTCTCATGAGAATAAGCATTTTACACGTGAAGTAAGCGAGTGTGAATTTCTAGAAGAAGAGAGAAAGACTAAAATTTTAGAACTTTTGATCCTTTGAATCATCATTTAAGATTGGTATCATTGCATAGAGCTCAACAAGTAGGCTCCAATGAAAAGTCCCAAACAGTGTCGATTATGAGAGAGGAGATCAACATAAAGGGCACCATGATGGCATTTGTCTTCCTACATTCTCTCTCGCTTCCTTTTTTTGCCTGTAAAGGCTATGTCTTTTTATATTTGGACATGTAACCCTTCAAAATTGGCCACTTCTTGACCATATATTGGTCCCCCACCCTTTTCTCCTCAAACTAAGGTAATTTTACATGCATTTGACATCAAAACGCACAGATTTTATGCAAGTATCATGGCTGGACACTTCTCCACTTGATTTTTCACTCTACTATGTATTTAGCTTTAGAATGCCCCGCTCCTTCTGCCTTAAACACTCCACACCAAGAACCACTTTTAAGCTAGAAATCTTCATTTTGCAGCATAGTTGTCTTACAAATTTGCCTAAAAAGCTATGAAATCCGATAAAATATGCATTTAAATCCACCTCTAAACATTGAATGTCTATAGCCCAACACCATCCTCATAATTTGAGATTTATCCTCAATCTTTTCCACCATAATTTTTGGCATAAAGTAATGGTAGAGTTTATACAATAATTTCATAGACATTAATAGGTTTCAAACCTATATATACCGCATCTACATTACCCTTTTTTGCTATTTATTTATGAATGACTATGTTTTTTGTTTAGAATTTTCTATCTTTTAGGCCTAGAAAATAACATTTTCCAATAAACTTATGTATCAAGTCTTCTATCTTATGGTTTGGAACTCATTTTTCTATGTTCATCTTGTAATTTTCTATTAATCACACATAAACAAGATCACCCATCCTTCCTCTTAGCAAATGCACTAGATGAGCAAGAAGGTTGGATATGTCGAATGAATCCCATATTACTAAATCCATCTACTTTCCAAGTTATCTTATCACTTTGTACACTAGAACTTGAAAGTGACTTCATTATCACCTTCTCCTATAGAATGACTCTCCTCAAATACTTATACATGCACTCGGTTTTGTGGATTTTGGAGATATTATCATCCTTCATAGCTACAAACCTATCATGATATGGTATCAAAAATAGGAAGCCATGATGTTGGTTCTCTCATCACAGATTACTGCCTAATTTGAACTACTTAGAACGAGTAGGGTGTGCTTAGTTCTTCTACCTCCTTAACTTTCTTTTGCCTTGTTCCATCTTCTAGAACATGCTTCCCCAAACTCAAGTACATTTTTCAACAAAAGGAAGAGGAGGAGAGGACAAGAGGAGAAAGATACTGTATCTAAGTCAATTTCCTAATTTGTTTCCACCTTTAAGATCTATGAGAAGACAAGCTATGCATAAAAAGAACTATATCGAATCTTTCTTTAGCAAGATTCTAGTTTTGGAGAAGCAAAACAAAGTAAGAGATTGTAGTTATAATTTAATCACGCATCCCTAGCATATTAGAGGTTAATATTGTCCAATTTCCTCTGGATAAGAGGACTTGATATCCAAAAATGGTGCTTCTAAGGTATCTTCTTGAGGATGTTTATCTTCCTAGGGATTCAAGCCACTTATGGTTATGTTTTACTCATCCAATAATCTATCGTGGTCTATAACCCACCAAAAGACATTTAAAAACATTTTAAATGTTATTTGACTTTCTTAAGGATTACCTTTTTAACAAAAAAGTGATTTGCAAGTCTAATTATCTCTTTTTCTAATAATAGGCGAGTGATTGTTGCACGATGATTATCAAGGCTCTATTTGAGAAAAATGATATTTCTCTTGTTGCATTACAAGGAAGATTTTAATTAAACTTTGCCTTTTTTCTCAATTTTTAAGGGTTCTTTGTCTTATGTGTCACATATAAAAGAAATTTTTGTTATGTTAGATAAATAAATATTTTCTGCCATTTACTGTAATGAAACCATTTGCAATATATAAAGAGGATTACTTGAATTTTATTATTTGAGGCATTGACATGTGTAAAAGCACTATGGATGATTGATGAGAATCCCACCTAGTTAGAGGGTCCCACTACATTGATCCATTTGTGTGGCAACATTGAGGAAGAAAGTGAATGGTTAGATATTTTATAAAGTGGGTTGCCTAATGGAACACTCATATTTTGTTCACCTTGAGTGGATAATATTCTCTCTCTTTCTCAAACTTTCAATCACCTCTCTCTCTCTCTCTCTCTCTCTCTCTCTCTCTCTCTCTCTCTCTCTCTCTCTCTCTCTCTCTCTCTCTCTCTCTCTCTCTCTCTCTCTCTCTCTCTCTCTCTCTCTCTCTCTCTCTCTCTCTCTCTCTCTCTCTCTCTCTCTCTCTCTCTCTCTCTCTCTCTCTCTCTCATGGCCCTTCACCTTGCTTGCCCCTTTCTTCTACTCATGGCCCTAATTTATACAAGGTTTGGGGGTGGGGAGTGGGGGGGGTGGATGTTGGATGACCTAGCTAATGGGATTTGAGGTGTTAAATGGTGGCACATGGAGAGAGATATCTTTTTTCTCATTATAAGGGTGAGTGAGTTGTCATGCCTAAGGGGGAAAAGAGTTTTTTTTTTGGCACCTCTACTTCATAAAGGGGTTATCGCTTGTTATGGGGAGTGAGAAGAGAGAAAATGAGAGAGAGAGAGAGAGAGAGAGAGAGAGAGAGAGAGAGAGAGAGAGAGCCATGTTTTGGAAAAGTAGCTCTCCCAATGATTGGGACCATTTTTTTAAAAAAAATTAATATTGGGGGGGAGGGGAGGTGCGGCGTTGGTGGCAAAAAGTAGCCACCCGTCCCCCTTTTACTTCTTTTATCTCCTCCTCCCCATGACCTTTGCTAAAAGGTTTAATTTTTGTCCCTGTCTTAACTCTAGTTCATGCATGGAGGTTCCAACTTCTTCTCTGGCTTTAGTTAAAATTTCTTGTGATCATTCACATTCGATAGTGATCAAATCCATAGTTTTTGATTGATTTTGGGTTTGTATATTGATTAATGATTGCATAGGGTTGATTATTGATTCAATGGTTGGAAGATATGTGTAAAAAGTATGGATTCTCTTTATACAAAAATTGGTGGAGTGTATGAGAGAGCATGTACTGATGTATCTCAACAAGTGGGTTGGCATATTACATTCTTATTTGCATTTGGACTACAACCATCTACATTTATAGCATTTAAAATTCATGCAAACTAGTTGACTATACTTTTAGGTTCTATTGACAGTAATCTTCACTTCCTAGCTATGTTTCATTAGATTTTTTCCTCTTGCAATAGCCATTTTGTGATAAGTTATCTCTACACTGTGTGTGAACTCATGGTTGTACTCTCTCTCTCTTTCTCTTTTTTTCCTTATCTTCTCATTCAATCCTCTCTAAATGGCAATCCCTATTATTCTACTAATGAGAAACTTCATGGCTATGTGACTAGGTAATAGGGAATGATGTTATGAAAGTATGGTTTGTGTAGAAGTGATTATGGTAGTGCTCTGACAAATGAAGTTTGAGCCGAAGGATATTATCCAATCTTTCTTACTTCATATTGCACAGGTACAAGACAAACTTCAACATATGCAACCCCTTCTTCTAAAGACTCATCTCATAGATATTTTTCTCTATAAGATCCCTTTAGAGTTTGATGGAGTAGCTAATGCTTTTTACAAGCCTAGACATCATCAATACTATGTAGTTTCACTTGAATGTCCTCGATGAAATTGAACACAAGGCATCTCTAAGGCTATAGTGGAGGTTACTTCTCAATATTGTGGCCATGATGAGGCAGTGTAGCTTTAAAGAGGGGTGAGATGAAGAAGAAGTCAAAGGCCTAGTGCTATTATTGTGATGAGAAGACATATTTGCATAATAATTTTAGGGAGCTAGCACCCTCAAGGAAGAAGGATAAGATGAAGAAGCAGGATACAAAGTCCTCCATATAGTCATCCTCATCCTCCTCTGAATCTAACTTGGATCTTCCAGCCAAGGCAATGGCTAAGGCATGAAAGGGATATCCTTCTTTAGTGAAGGAAAAGAGGCTAGCTGCTCCTCCTTTTGGTACTTTCTAGTGCTAGTGATACAAGTATCCCTCAAACTCTCTAGTACTAGAGAGGGAGTGTGAGAGGGTAGTGAGGTGGGGTCAGTGAGACTCATTTATGTAGGTATGTAGGTGCATAGGATCCAAAGTGGGATATTCCTTGAGGCATTGTGGCAAGTTTGAAATCTTAGAGAGGGGATTGACATCTAGATTCATGATGGGTTGTTTCTGGACAAAGAGCAACATTAGCTCCTAGTTTGAGCTCAAATAATGGGACGCTTTGGCACTCTAGTTTAAGGGGGGAAATCTCAAGGGGTCACTCATAAATATATGTGCATATCATGTGGGTTCAATATAAGGGATTTTCCAAATAGTACTATTATACATTTCTTACACATAGAAGGGTTCTATATAAAGAGAGTATTTATGGATTGAATAGAAAGGGATGTGTTTTATTCAAAAAAAGTTCATAGATACGGATATTTATAAATATGCCTTGAATATGCATTACATGTAGGGTATATATAGTGAAACCTCCATGTAGGGAATCCATGGTCATGTATGTTCAGAGGCATTATTGATAGGATGATGATGAATTCTACTTTGCAACATTGTTGATAGATATAGAAAGGTGCCATGATTCTTCTCTATTTAAGATGGATTTGGAAATTTTAACACCTGTCATGGATTTTGGCATTTTTCAACCAATTCATTCCCTTGGTTGCATGCAAGTTGTCACCATATCTTGGAGTCCATTTGCTTGGTTGGTTTCTACAAAGTTGTGTGAAACCAAAATGTAGCTCTAGCAAATTGACCACCTTTAATGATAGTTCTTGAGAGGTGTTGCATCATGCAGACACTTTTTCCATTCTATTCTAATGGTTTGGAAGGTTTTGAATAGGTGCAGCTCCACCAAGTTTGCTAGAACCATTTTCTTCTCCCTTGAACCCTATCACAAGTGTCTCAATCCACATGGTACATCTCCAAGTAAATCCTTTCCAACAATGTATCCTACAATATAAGTTAGCAAAAAGTGCATTGTAGAATTTCAAAGAGGCTCCTAAATTAGTAGCATGAGATGATACCATGAGAAGGGGCAAAAATGCACAAAATAGGATGGTCTATTGAAGGCCGTCATCTTCACCTTCTTGAAGGAGGTAAAGAACCCCATCTTGGCTACCTTTCATGAGATTTTCAACACTTATCATATGTATAAGAGTGTTTCAACCATGTTCCTTTGCATTATGAGTTGATAGGATCTCAATAATAGTACATGCCATAAACCCTCCACCTTGCTAGGCTCCTGATGCACTTGATGATGGAGAGATGCTACATAGTTGTGGAGGAGGGATTAGGATTGATTCGTAGGACTCACAAAGGAGATGGCATGGTGTACCTCCTATACTTGAGAAATCTCCCACTAGTAAGAAACCTTGACATGTTGAATGAATCAAAAAGAGATCTTAACCATTTTGAGTTGATTAGGAAGGTGCATTTTGAAGCCAGACATCTCTTCTTCTTCCACCCCCTTACCATGCCAATTTAGTGAATCTCATCTCTTCTTCTTCCACCCCTTACCATACCAATTTAGTGAGTCTCATCTTTTCTTCTTCCACCCCTTAACATGCCTTGACCTACACCCAATTTTGATGAGTAAGGAAGCTTTGCAAGGCTCCAAGTCTAAGACAATCTGCAAGATTGGATCAAAGCTAAGATCCTTAGCCTACCATTGATTGATATTGTGGAAATAGTACCTTTCATCAAAGCCCAAAAGTAACCTAGGGAAGATTTGGTAGATAATGATTACCCTATGCTCTCTCCTTCTTATTCATTCATCACTACCATACTTTCAAATAAAGTCCTATTGGGGAGAGAGCTAGTGATAGTGCCCATATCACCTGGTGACTCACAATTGTATTTGACTATCTTATGTCTTGGTATATGGATTCCATTTCTTCAGCATTATTATGAGTTCTTCTTTTACAATGTCCTTATTTTCTTTTGCAATAATTATTCTTTATTGTGCTGTGTAATTTAACGTATTCTGACACTTTCATCACTCTCCATCATTACACCCACTTTTAACAATAACCATCACTCGAAGCTAAGATGATGCTAAAAATGGAAGGATAGCAAGGTGGTGGAAACCAATATCCAATAGTCTAGAGGCTATTGTAAATGCATGTAACAAATGGATATGGAGAGGAGAGATAACACACTAGAAGAGAAAGAAATAGGAGAAAGAAGAGTAGAAGAAGAGAGAGAAAGAAAAAAAGATGAGAGACAAAGAGAAGGAGGCCCATTAGCTTGTTGTCCCAATCACTACAAGAGACTAATATTTTTTTGGTTAGCATGGTGATCAAGATTTTATTCATGGATTTTTGTTGGTCTTTTACTTGAGGATAGTAAGGGGATGACTTTTGTAAATGACACGAATGTAAACAAGTGATGAGTGATCACCTCATTGATAAAATGCATGCCCCAATTACTCAAAATCTCAATGGGATAGCCCAATCCAGAGATTATATATTCCCATAAGAACTTTTAGATTTTCCTAGCACAATTCTTTTGAGTTGCCCTTACCTCAACATACTTTGTCAAAGTAGTTAGTTGTTTGTGATTACATATTCTTCCTATGACTACTAAGTTGCAAGGCTAATAGGTCCAATGAATTCAACCCCCCACTTATCAAAGAATTGGAGGGCTTTTAGTAGGAAATTTTCGTAGCCTATGTTTGTTTCAAATATGTGATAAGAGGTAGCATAGATCAGAGACTATGAGTAGGCTACACATCCAATCTAAGGCAAATGGACAAGAGGAGATTTATGGCCACCTTTATGAGTAGATAAGCATGTATTTATATGTTCTATTTTATGTATAGCTCATTGTATTAGATTTTATCTACAAATAGATAAAATAATATGGCCATCCATCCACTCCTACAAAGATAGAGATCATGGCATACCAAGGTTGTCGAGCTTTACAAGCAATGCTTCCTTTGGCATAGCATTTTGTGAGCCTAATGCAATTTCTAAGTAACACTTCATTGTACTACAAATATTGCAAAATGTGTAGGAGATTCATGAGATGTGATATGGATGTCAATGCTCTTTTTGTGTATGCCCTCACTGTGATAGCCTCCACTTACTCTCTAGCTTGACGTCTTCCCTTAGTCTTCTCTCAAAAGGAATAATGTCTGTAGAGAGCAATGCCATTCTTCTTAACATTCTAACTTGAAGGCTAATAGTAGGATACCCAAACCATGATGATGAGAACACACTTTGAATTGTAGTTTCATTTATTAACTTAGGCATTGCTTGATTCATACTTTGATCTATTAACTGGTTTCTTGCCATTCATGTATCATTAAGGTATCATGCTACTCTAGATATTTCTATACATATATTACCATTATGATACAATATTATTTAATCTCATATTGATCTTTATTTGATTTAATCTTACACATTATAGTCAAGGAATATACTTGTATCATTAACATATCATGTGTTGGGATCAAAAATGGGCTTGACACATGCTCTAGGGTTCTAGCTGCGGGCCTCCTACACTCATCCAAATGACTTCACGGTCTCATGGCCAAGAGCATATAGACACTATGAATTGATTTATCAAAATAACACGTATGTAGATACAATTTCTAGATTGTAGTCCAACGTGGTGCCCTTACCAACTCCAAGCAGAGGGAGTACCCAAACATATAGGTGGCTAGCACCTCATAACACACACAAAGGGAGCACCCCCAGCTTATCGCTATATGGCCCCACTACGGTTCTCCTACACCCCAGGGTTAGCCCTAGGATGCGTTGTCTCAACATATAACACATACGTACAAAGTCCACTCTTCACAATATTCATTTCAAGGAGATAGTATATTCCTCAGCAAATCAGTTCGCAAGGAAACGATTACTAAACCTACAGCAAAGGGAGTCTCACACTCATCGTGGGTCAATAGTTTGAAACCAAGCGCTATGCCAGGAGATAGTTCTCTTTATACCATGTCCATGCAATGCAATTCAAAGTGGATGACTTTGAGTGCACAAACATTTTACTTAAACAAAATCAGCATTGTGAATGTGCTCAAACATTCTTTCCATAATTTTATTTCACTAACAACTTTGATGTGATATAAGGCAGTGATGTATTACTCCATGCCACTATACCTCTTAATGCTTAAAATAAGATTGAAACTTATATAAAAAGTACAACAAAAAAATCAAACTTTGAATCATATTTAGCACATAAAATCCCCTCTCTTCCTAGAGTTTAGGGTTTTGCTTGCGATTGGGTAGGTTAAGAGGTGTTTCCATGTATGTTTCTTCATAATATAAGCAATAAATATGTAGTAAAACATACAAATGGAGGTAACCTAAGTAAAATAAACATACCCTACCTCCATTATACTTGCATAAATATAGCCCTAGTTTTTCACGCTCAATATCTAATTTTTTCTCAATTAAAACTCATTTTCTCTCTATTTTTTACAATTATTTGTGATTAAAATTATGATTTTTCTGTGTTTTGGGATATAAAATACTTAAGAACACTAAGATTCATTATTACTCTCCATTTACCTCCATGGGAACACAATTTTTCATGATGAAACTCATAAAATTAATGATTTAGCATAAAACCGCACTTTTACATGTTTTGCATGTTTTGAATAAAGTATATAAACAATTAAGGATTTTTTTCCATGTTGTTATTTCTGATAGAATGAACCATTTTCAAAAATTAGAAATCAATTTCAACCATAGAAAACCAATATGCATCATAAAACTAAGAGGAAGCCCACTTACTCATAAAATTACATACACATTCATCGTATTTTGAAAATCAAAAGCCGCTGACACTCATTTATAGCCGTTAATGCTTCATTGGCGCTTTCTTGATCTATCCCTTGCATTCCATCATAAACTGGTACCCATTCCCTCTCATTCTCTCAACCTATATGAACCATGTTTATGACGAGAGAGAGAAAGAGGAGAGAGAAATACTAATTTTTATCTTATTGAATACTACATCATTCCTCACGAGAATTAGAGCATTGAAGAGAAAAATTTTGATATAGCCAATGCACAATAGCAAGAAGGGAGTCATCACTAGTTTAAAAATCCTTTTTTCTAAGGGGGAAAGAAGAAGAGGCACTAAAAATTGTGTCCCCCCCCCCCCCCCCCACCCCCATGGCATTTTATGTCTTGCATGTTTTCTCTTCCTAATTAAGCTTGACTGCTAAAATTTAAATTTTCTAGTTCATTTTGGCCTTTTCACACTTGATCTGAAGTGGTTTTGTCCCAGTTAAGGGGACAAACGATCTTGGAAGTGCAATCCAATTGGGCATGCAGCTTTTGGTGTCAAAATCTATCACCTTGGTCTCTATCACATGCTTCTCAACTTTTGAATCTGGTAGTTTCTTCACAATACCAAACCTTGCAATCATTAAATGGGGGATCAAATGAACTCCAATTGATGAACGGATTCTTGTTTGTATTCCCAATTTGGTTTTAATCCATTTAGGAAAACTCTAGCTCCTTGATCTGCAACCATTTCATTTTGCACTAAAAGTGCCTCTTTTACGCCTCTCAGGGTCCTTTTGCACGTGAACCCTAGCTTTGAAATCCGCTTTCATTAACAATCACAACATAGGGCGACAGCTCATCAAATCCACAAACTAATCTGCATACAAATAAACCATAAAGAGCATCAAGATGTTACAAATAAACTACACAACAAATACAAACACAGCTCTCACCCTACCCCTTGACCAGATCAAAGCATGAAGTCCACAAGGGATGGGCCAACCAGAATCAGATAGAGATCCAAAGCTAGTCACTAACCAACTACTCCAATATAGACCGATTGAAAAGAACTATCAAAGGAGTCATCCTAAGTGTGGTTTGACTTGCCCATTATTGAACCTAGGATAACTAGACCAAGAACTCCCACTAGGCAAGGACTCTTGTAGCCTAGTCTTTATATTATTTTCTATTTTACCACATTCTTGTTCAGCATTTTATACTCAAGCATATAAAAAGGAGAGAGCTGAGCCTATTGTGACCCAAGGAGAATAGGGCATTGGGGTCTCAAGTCATGTCTCACTACCCAAGAACTACCAAGCTCTCGCGAGAAAACACTAAATCCTTTTCTTTCGCTCACTTTTATTTTCACTCCAACTATCCTTATTTGTATTTTTTCGGCTAAATGTCACCCCCAGGAAGACAAGGTATCAGCCCCATGTTGACTCATTCCCGAGAACCTACCAAGCCTTCGCAAGGCAATGATCATCTGCTCTTTGAATTTTTCTTTCTTTATTTTTTTATTTTAGAGATTAGAACCCCTTTTTACATCCCCTCAATATTTTATATATATTTTAGATATATTCATTGTTTCTTCTCATTCTTTTACTTAGTAGGCTTCTCTATCTGTCTCACACCTAATAGAAGCTCCTAGAAACAGTTGCCTAGCAGGTTAAAAGAACTGGATCACTAAAGGACTACCTCAAAACATTCCTTTAGATGCTTGACAATGTCTTTACAGGAGGCGAAAATTTGCTCAAACCTCCCTAGACACACCTAATCTAATCTTGGGACTACATTCCTTGAATTGTCAATTCCCAAAAGAAGAAAAATTTCCACAAACACATATACATTCAAATTAAGGGGTAAAAAGCTCAAAAGAAAGAATAATGCATAGACTTGGCCATAAGAAGTTTCTGCATAGCAAGAGGCTCCCTCTAGGAGCGTAGACTTGGCCATTAGAAGTTTTTGCATAGCAAGAGGCTCCCTCTAGGAATTCCTTTAAACCTGTCTAGTGCAACACTAAAACTGAAAACCATCAAACGCACTCGCACCAAACAAACAAATGGCCCTCTTAGGCTAACAACATTAACCAATAAAGCACATCATTCAACATTCTACTATTGAAAGCAAATCCCCGGTCCCCATATAAACTCCACTAAAGCACAAAACTAGACAAAGAAGGGATGGTCCACTCAGGCCCTACACTAAATGCATCAAATTATTAGCTAGTCCCCTTGCATAAATGGCAAGGGATGTTCGACAAATATGTCATTGAATGATCTTATACATCCATGAAAGAATAGGAAGATGGTCAATCATTACTTAGCTCATCACCCATACTAACCATCGACGGCCATAACAAGACATGACAACAAGTAGTCCGCACAGTAGTCCTATGCTAATAAGATTGGATAATTTTAATAACCCCTCAGGACCACAGTTGAGAAATATGTCCTCAAAAAATGTATAATTTTCCAACAAATCTGCAAAGCGGTTCCATTAACAAGGAACTAGCCCCGACAAGTCGTTGTCTCAAAAATCTGAAGTATATCCAATGCTACACAATGATATATCTAGAGAATGGGATCTCTCACACTATAGGTCCCATTCAATTAGTTGATCACTAGTTGTAAGTCTTCACCAATAAACAAAGGATACCACCACCTCATACTATATTCAACCCCATGATTAAGACCTTGTATTTTGCTATGTTATTAGTAAATGTGGTATCTAAAAAACTCCCATTTTCATAATGACTCTTCATCAGGGGTCTTCAATAATCATATCGATACTCGCATGCTTAGTGGGCCCTCGTGAAGCTCTATAAAAAATAGAAATTATATACATACTCTTCATTGATAGGCCATGCCATACTGATCACCCTACTCGTACTTATGGTAGTCAAAGTCAAGCTGAGAGAGAGAATGTATGACAAGTACAATCTCTCCTTCCTCACTAAACTCAATAAGGACACTAATAAGAACCCTATGACAATGGTGGAAGTAGACATTTATATCTCACTTGAAAGATCCATCTTGCCACTCAATAATATAATAACCTTTACGCCACCAGATCACTCAACCTTAGTGGTAATGCTGCTCTAAATACGAATGTTCAAGAAAAAGAATGATTCTGCCCATCCAATTTTCTTGGCACCTAATGCAAGTTTAAGCTAGATCCTGGAAGACCTGCAAAGGCACCAAGTCTGACATCATCCCCTACACATAATAGGGCTTCAATTTATTAAAGTTTACTTTATTTTTAAACTCTACCCCTTGCAAATTTGCTAAAAGAGTTGTAGAGCCATTCTTTCCTATAGGGATGATCTTATAAGGGCCATCCCATTTGGGTTCTAACTTTCCAAGAAATAACTCGCAACATACATCATAATATAGGAGCAACTGACCCTTCACAAATTTATATATTTTAGCACAAAGATCATGAAGTGCTTTCATCCTCTTCTTCCCTACCTCTTGATGTAACAAAGCTTGCAATCGGATCTCATTAAGATATGCTAGGGACATGGACCTTTCTTACAAGGCTTCCTCTTCACCCAAAGAATGGTTCAATATAAGCCTCACATTGGGCAACTCAAGTTCCAAGGGCAAGACACACTCTTCTCCATATACCAACTTAAATGGGATGT
Source organism: Lygodium microphyllum (assembly GCF_053477565.2). Lineage (NCBI taxonomy): Eukaryota > Viridiplantae > Streptophyta > Polypodiopsida > Schizaeales > Lygodiaceae > Lygodium > Lygodium microphyllum. The sequence goes on along the minus strand of NW_028229653.1, from coordinate 108,898 downwards.
GGCCTATTTCTCTCATAAACATAGTATTACAAGCCCAGATAGCCACATGAAGTTTCTTGTCCCAATCACACCGCTTACTCTTAGATATAGTCTTGGATAAAATCCCTACAAGTTGCTTAATGGTATACTCTACTTGTCCATTTTCTTGGGGATTATATGGGGTGGTTTTATTATGTTTAATTCTTAGAGATTTATTCAAGGCTTTCATGACCTTATTCAAAAGTGTGTCCCATGATTCGACAATAGTTCTTTAGGCGGACCAAAATAGTAGACAATTTGTTCCATAATAAAACTAGTTTTTGTCTTGGCATTGTCCTTTATCGTAGCTTGAGCTTTAGACCATTTTGTAAAGTAATATGTTTCCACAATGATATAACACTTCTACATAGTAGACAAAGGATACACATGTCCAACAAAATCGATGCCCACTTCTCAAAGGGAAAAGTCACAACACAACAAAGAAGAGGATTAAGCGAGCGCTTACAATTTTCCCTAGCATCGTGTCTCTGATAGACATCACAATGCTTAACATATGCAAAAGTATCTTGGAAAACTGTCAACCACCAATATTCAGCATGTAAAGCTTTTTGGGCATTGACCCATTCAATAAAATGGCCTCCATTTGTTGAATCATGGCATTCCTCTAGAATAGGGAGTACCTCATCAAACACCACACAATGATGATAAATCTCATCTACACCTTTTCTATATAAGACACCTGCTATTATTGAAAAGCAATGTGCTTGCTATTTAATATTCCTCTTCTCGGATTTAGAAAGTGTTTTTGCCAGGTTTCTTGTTGATAGATAATGCATGATAGATACATACCATGACAAAATAGAGGTTGCATAAATTTTTCATAAGTCCTTTTTACTAATATCACCCCACTCTTCCTTAGGCTCGCCAAACTCTACTAGACACTCTACAATACCCTGCAGCTTTGGTGGCTTGCTCCTAATCTCATGGTCAAACTCCTACAAAGAGATCGGTCACTTGGCTAGGCAATCAAGGGTTTGAATCTTGTTCAATAATAAGCGCAATCCCTTTACTTTGATGAAGAATACCACCTTCTCATAAAGAATATAATGTTTAAACTTCTTGGTGGCGAACACCATAGCCAAGCAAACCTTCTCTAAATAGCTACAATGAAGCTCTAAAATTTCCAAGTTTCGGCTTGCAAATGCAATAGGATGATAAAGTTGTGCCTCCCAAATTTGGGATAGACAACAACTAATACTACACCTCGTGACATTTGTGAATATATAGAAAACCTCACCTCTTTTTGGATCTTTTAAAATCAGCACTTTGGATTATTCCATTTTAACATCTTCAAATGCCACTTTGCATGCTTCTATCCATTCAAAAACATGGTTGTGAGATAAAAGATTCGTCAAAGGTAACGAATGTTTAGCCAATGCATTAATGAATCAACGATAGTACCCCATGAATGAAACAAAAGTATGAGCTTCCCTAGGGCAAGTGGGTGGGCTTAGGGCCACAATAACAACCACCTTTTCAGGGTCAGTGACAATATGAGCCGCACTCACAACCTAACCCAATAGCAAGCCATAAAGCACCCTGAATACACACTTCTAAGGATTCAACACCATACAATACTCACGACATCACTCAAAGCATACGTGTAGAACAATCAACTCGAGTCATGGTACCTACCCCCAAATCATCTATAAAAACCTTCAACTCTTCACGGGATATATCAACAAGTGTCTCGTCAACCATTCTTTGCCAAGACCCAAGATCATTACATAGGCCAAAAGCCATCATATGGTATGCAAAAATACCAAAAATTGTAATGAACATCATCTTCAACTTATTCTCATTAGCTATGACCATCTAATTTTAACCCGCAAAACAATCCATGAAAGATTATATCTCGCGCCTTGCCAACTAATCTAAATTCTGATCAATAAATGGCAAAGGATAATAGTCCTTCACCGTCCGCTTATTCAATTCCTTAAAATCGGTACACAAGCAAATTTGATTGTTCTTTTTCTTTCTTAGTACCACCTAGTGCCAAGTTTAATATTATTTCTAGGCTCAAATTTAGATTTTCCCTTTGTATAGGCTGCTTGTAAGTGAGACTTTACTTCCTCTGCTCGCGTTATAGTAGTATCTATATTTGCTAGAGGGATACTACTCAACTACTCTTGGATATTGAAGTCTAATCCATGCAAGAAATATTGTAAGTGGGCAACGGGTGGAATAGGGATAGAGGCTTGCAATTTGCGAAATACCTCTTTCATCTTTTTGGCATATACTCGGCAAGCATTTTCGTGGTGCTCTTGACGTGTCACATTTAGCACACATAGCCAATATTGTCCACCTCTCTAGGGGGCAAATTTCCTTCAAAAGGCTGCATAGAATCAATCGATTGTGGTTATGGTAGTAGCTTTTAAGTCATGATACCACATTGCATCCCTCCCTTTTAGGGTCATGTTAAAGAGAATCATTAAACGTCCCTCGTCCTGAATTCAGCAATTAAACTTGAGTTTCTAGAAATCACTGATTTGAAGCTCCACATACTTCTCCACTAACCCATAAAATATGGATAGAGGGAAACCCAAAGCTAGCAAATCCGGTGTTCCTATAGGAATTGCAATAGGCTATGTCATAATGACAATCAGATTTGCTATAGGAGTTTGTAATGGTGTAACTACAACCCCACTTAAAGTGGGTTGACTTACTAGGAGAAGGGGAGAACTAAAGCTTCCTCCTCCTCCTAATGGATTGTTTGTGGCACTAGGGTCACTAAGACCTCTCCCTTGTAGGGGTATTGAGCTTCTACGTTGAGGAGAATACCTCCTAAGGATTTTAGCCTCTAGCCCTTTTGGCTCTTTCTTGTTTTTAGATCTCAGCTTGATGGTGTCTATCAAAAAATAATGGATCTATCTCGATACTCTTTGGCATAAAATGATTGACTAGTCCTTAATTAACCAAGGTTCGGGAACCGCCACTTATCAACAACAACTCCCAGCAAACACACCACCTGCAGGACCAAAAATGGGCTCAACACTTGCTTTAGGGCTCTAGCCGTGGGCCTCCTATACTCATGCAAATAACCCCATGGCGTCACGGCCAAGAGTATATAGACACTATGAACTGATTTATTGAAAGAACAGGTTTGTAGATGCAATCTCTAGATTGTAGTCCAACGTAATGCCCTTTTCAACTCCAAGAAGAGGGATTATACAAACATATAGGTGGCTAGCATCTCGTAACTCACACACAAAGGGAGCACCCCCCTAACTTATCACTGTGGCCCCACTACGACTCTCCTACACCCCAAGGATTGGCCCCAAGATGTGTCATCTCAACATATAACACATATGCACAAAGTCTGCTCTTCACAATATTCATTCCAAAGCAGATAGTATATTCCTCAACAAATCAGTCCCCAAGGAAACAATTATACTAAACCTAGAGCATAGGGAGCCTCATAGTCATCATGGGTCAATAGCTTGAAACCAAATGCTATGCATCCAAGAGAGATTTCTCTTTATACCATGATGATGCAATGCAATGCAAAGTGGATAACTTTGAGTGCATTAAACGAAATGAGTATTGTGAATGTGCTCAAACATTCTTTCCATGATTTTCTTTCACTAACGACTTTGTTGCAATGATAAGGCAGTGTTTGACTACTCAGTGCCACTATACCTCTTAATGCTAAAAATAAGATTGAAACCTGTATGAAAAGTACAACAAACAAATTAGACTTTGAACAATATTCAACACATAAAACCTCCTCTCTCCCTACCATTTACGGTTTTGCTTGTGATAGGTAGGTTAAGAGGTGTTTCCATACATGCTTCTTCATAATGTAAGCAATAAATACGCACTAAAACATAAAAATGGGAATAAGCTAAGGTAGATCCTCATGCCCTACCTCCATTATACTTGCACAAATGTAGCCCTAATTTTTCATAATTTTACACACATGATACCTAAATTTTTCTCAATTAAAACTCATTTTTTCTCTATTTTTTACAATTATTTATAATAAAAAATTTGGTTTTTCTACACTTTTTATGTGAAACCCCTAAGAATACTAATATTTATTATTACTCTACATTTTTCTTCATAGGAACACAATCCACCATGATGGAACTCATAAAATTGACGATCGCATATGCTTTTATCGTATTTCAAAAGCGGGAAGCCGATGATGCTTGTTTACAATCGTTGACGCTTCCTTAGTGCTTTCTTGATCTATCCCTTGCATTTAGTCATGAATTAGCATCCATTCCCCCTCATTCTCTTGACCCATATAAACCATGTTTATGGCGAGAGAGAAAGAGGAGAGAGAAATACTAATTTGTTATCTTGTTGAATACTACATTGATAAAGTATCCACTCGTTCATCCCATCTGATTTCTTTCCTTACTGGCCAAAAATTTCTGACAATCTGTTTTCCCTCCATCTTGCCATGCATTAATCAACTTTAATTGCAACATTTTACCCCTATGTGTTGTATCTAATGCAAAAGTCTATAGTTCTAACTTAATCTATAGTCCCCTCTCAATCTATATACCATAGGCAAAAGTAGCACTTTTAGTCACATAAGAGGTCCACACAGTTGTCATATACTCAGCAAAGCATTTTCATGGGGCTCTTGACATGTCACATTTAGCACACATAGCCAATATTATCCACCTCTCTCAGGGGAAAATTTCCTTCAAAAGGCTGCATAGAATAAATTAATTGTGGTTATGGTACTGGCTTCTGAGTCATGATACCACATTGCATCCCTCCCTTTTAGGGTCATGTTAAAGAACATCATTAAACGTCTCTCATCCTGAATTCAGCAATTAAACTTGAGTTTCTAGAACTCACTGATTTGAAGCTCCACATCCTCCTCCACAAACCCATAAATACTCCCAGCAAATGCACCACCTGTAGGACCAAAAATGGGCTCAACATTGGCTTTAGGGCTCTAGCTGTGGGTCTCCTATACTCACGCAAATAACCCCACAGCCTCACGGCCAAGAGTATATAGATAGTATGAACTGATTTATAGAAAGAACAGGTTTGTAGATGCAATCTCTAGATTGTAGTCCAACGTAATGACCTTTTTGACTCCAAGAAGAGGGAGTATACAAACATATAGGTGGCTAGCATCTCATAACACATACATAAAGGGCACAATCCCCCCTAACTTATCATTGTGGCCCCACTACGACTCTCCTACAACCCAAAGATTGGCCCCAAGATGCACCATCTCAACATATAACACATATGCACAAAGTTTGCTCTTCACAATATTCATTCCAGAGGAGATAGTATATTCCTCAACAAATCAATCCCCAAGGAAACAATTATACTAAACCTACAGCATAGGGAGCCTCACACTCATCATGGGTCAATAGTTTGAAACCAAAGGCTATTTATCCAAGAGAGAGTTCTCTTTATACCATGTCGATGCAATGCAATGCAATGCAAAGTGGATAACTTTGAGTGCATTAAATGAAATCAGTATTGTGAATGTGCTCAAACATTCTTTCCATGATTTTCTTTCACTAACAACTTTGCTGCAATGATAAGGCAGTGTCGGACTACTCTATGCCACTATACCTCTTAATACTAAAAATAAGATTGAAACCTGCATGAAAAGTACAACAAACAAATTAGACTTTGAACAATATTCAACACATAAAACCTCCTCTCTCCCTACCATTTAGGGTTTTTCTTGTGATAGGTAGGTTAAGAGGTGTTTCCATACATGCTTCTTCATAATGTAAGCAATAAATACGCACTAAAACATACAAATGGGAATAAGCTAAGGTAGATCCTCATGCCCTACCTCCATTATACTTGCACAAATGTAGCCCTAATTTTTCATAATTTTACACACATGATACCTAAATTTCTCAATTAAAACTCATTTTTTCTCTATTTTTCAAAATTATTTATAATAAAAATTTTGTTTTTTCTACCTTTTTTATGTGAAACCCCTAAGAATACTAATATTTATTATTACTCTACATTTTTCTTCATGGGAACACAATCCACCATGATGGAACTCATAAAATTGACGATCGCATACGCATTTATCGTATTTCAAAAACGAGAAGCCAATGATACTTGTTTACAATCGTTGACGCTTCCCTAGTGCTTTCTTGATCTATCCCTCACATTTAGTCGTGAATCAGCATCCATTCCCCCTCATTCTCTCGACCCATATAAACCATGTTTATGGTGAGAGAGAAAGGGAGAGAGAAATACTAATTTTTTATCTTGCTGAATAATACATTGATAAAGTATCCACTGGTTCATCCCATCTAATTTCTTTCCTTACATCTTTCCATGCATTAATCAACTTTAATTGCAACATTTTACCCCTATGTGTTGTATGTAATGCAAAAGTCTATAGTTCTAACTTAATCTATAGTCCCCTCTCAAACTATATACCATAGGCAAAAGTAGCACTTCTAGTCACATAAGAGGTCCACACAATTGTGTCCTCAAGAGTCTATTTCATTCCTCCTTCGCCAAAGTTTGGAGTCATAGGCATAGCAATCTCTATCGGCTATAGTTAATTCCTTTCTAATCCTAATTCACTTAAATGCATGCGCCTTACTAACTTAAGTGCACTACTCAAAAGCATCACATGTCTTTCCTTGAGGCATCGAGTATTTCAAGAGTTGTGATAAGGTGGCAATTTCCTCTAGGCCTCACAATGTAGTTAGTGGTAGTGGCATGGAGGATATTTAATGTACCCCTCACGGTCAAGTGCAGTAGAATGGCACGTTGTACATCAATGTACTCCTTGTGTTGTCTAGTTTGCAACTTAATTGTTCATGACTTGATGGTATGCAATGTGCACTCAAGTGCACTTGTGATGGCATAGGCTAGTGTTGAAGCCTATAACAATAAGTTTGTGTAAATTTCTCCTCCCTAGCACTTGAGTGCTTATGGGCTCTCAAGCATGCATATGAGGAGTATGAGTTAGTCAAATTGACCCCCAACTTGCTTGGGCCTATTGAGTGGCCTACATGGGTTGATATGGTTTGTATCTACACTCTAGTGGTTTATTATGTCAACTTGTATTGAGATCCATAGTTACAATCAAGAGAGCATGACTTCTATAGAAACCATTTATTTATTCTCCTACTTGTGATTGCCTCTTGGTGAACATGTACTCCAACAATAACTCTCTCACTATCATCATGCTAATGCAATGTCAAATCCATATGCAACGAAAGCTTGTCATTCAGATTTATGGTAGGAGATTTTATCATTTTTTTTCTATTTTTTAATTTCTATATTTTATTCTTTTGAATTCAAAGATCCTCCTCTAACTTATGCTTGAATGATGCAATACTTTCCAAATCAAGATTTAAATAAAAAATAAAGTTTCACATCCTAACATAACTATGCATGTTTTAGAGAGAGTGTGGCACACAAGAAATGTTAGAAATCAAGCTCACCGTCAGTGTGTCTTCATCTATGACCGACATCTATGACAGCTAGTGTATACAGGTGTCTACATGTGACTACATTAAATAAGTCGGGTTAGTAGTCAGTCAGTGACCTGACTAGAGTTAGTCAGTCTAGTCTACACTAGGTCAATTTATCTTGTAGTGTGTGTGATTTTCAGTATAGTGTGTGGAAATGAAGGAATGAGCTTGAGAGCCTGAAGGCTCATGGATATGGAGTCTTTCCCTTTATTTCTCTCTACTCTTTGAACATGGTATCAGAGCTTCATCCATGAGGCTGTGGGAGAATGGGCATGACAACTTGCAAATGAAGCCATAGTCAAAGGAAGGAATCAGCGTGGACTACCTTCTGAAAATCGTGGACTGCCTCCTGAAAATTAGCAACCTGTATCTGAAAATCTGCGCCTGCTGATCTGAATGGACAGCAACCTGTATCTGAAAATCTGCGCCTACTGATCTGAGTGGACAGCAACCTGTCAATCTTCAGTGGGGCACCTGGACAAGGTTCATAGAGCATGTATGCTCACTATTGAAGGTATTTGAAGTGTGCAAGGAGTAAATGCTTGTGTGGGAGCTCTATTATGAGCTGGAGTGACAGACACAGACATGTAATCATTTCTGAACTGATGTAAACATGAATGGACAGCATGCATTCAGTCATTACTGACACACAGGAGCCTTGTACTACACTCAGAAAGCATCCTTGGAGCACAAGAATGTGTCAAAGCATGTATACATTGGATCAAATGTCTTGGAGCTGAGATCTCTTACTCAGAATACTCAGATCTGAAAATCAATGACAGGCTGAAAACTGTCATACACAGTTGCTCAGAATACTCAGATCTGAAAATCAATGACAGGCTAAAAATTGTCATATACAGTCAATGACAAGTACTGTGCATTATTGAAGCAATATAGGTCATCTTGGGGGTTCCATCATCTATATGAACTGGCCTATACATGCAAAATGCATGTAGAATTGAAGCAAGCAATGAGCATCATTGAAAACTGAATTTTGAAGCTGAAATAAATGCAGTTACACTGTCCTGGTTAATTAGAAACAGCTCATGAGGTTTATGCCATTGGTCAATGAAGACAGGTTGTCTATGCCTACTCAGATGCTCATGTATTGAACTTGCCACTACAAAGTAAATGTATGACATGGTCAAAAGACATTTTGGAGCTGCTTGGAGCTTGGTATGCTGAATTTTGGTTGACTGCAACCTGAAACTGAATTTGTTGACACACTCAGTTTTGGACTTGAAATTGCTGCTGGTTCCTCACAGTTTACAGTTTTCAGACTGCATGTATGTACCCTGGCAGTGAGGTTACATAAGCTTAAGCTGAAGCAAACACATAGCTTATGTATTGACAGTTATATCTACAGTTGAGACCACTTGTTTGAGGGTTGATTTGGGGTGTCAGTGAGCTAAAATACCCTAGTTTTTTTCTGCAATTTAGTGCAGAAAACTGTCATAAACTGTCACGGACTGAACTTAGTCAGTCATACTTATTGGACTACATGGAGTCGTGCACTTGATAGACAGTCTATTGCATCATGGCTAATGCACATGGGACTGACAATATCACTCAGATAGTTGGAGAGAAGTTGGATAATAAGAACTTTAAATTATGGAAATTCAGAATGAAAAACTTTCTGGTTGGCAGAGGTTATTGGGATTTATGTAACAGGAGATGAAGTTGCTCCCGAGTTGCCTGCACACAATCCAACAAATGAACAGAAAAGAGCCTACAGGCTATGGAATGAAAGAGCATGCAAGGTGCTACATTGGTTTTCCTTATGTATATCTGATGCTATGGTAATTCAAATCACTGAATGTGAGACTCCGAAGGATGCTTGGGACATACTAATGAAAATTTATGGAACCATGACACATGCAAGAAAGATCCAGTTGAAACAACAGTTCAACAACATGTCAAGGAATGGCAAGAGCATCGAGACGTATACCACGGAGATTAAGACCATAGCTGATCAACTTGCTACTACTGGCTCAAGTGTATCAGAAGTTGATATGATTGCTGTTGCTTTGAATGGCTTAGGCAAAGAGTACAAAGCTTTTGACACTTCCATTTCTGTCAGAGAAGAGCCCCCTAGCTAGGAAGAGCTAGTTGCTTTGTTGCTGCATGAGGAAGTCAAACTTGGTTTGAATATAGGTTCTAGTGCATCTCAGAGTAGAGACACTGTGTTGTACTCTAGCCAGCGTGGCAGAGGATCTAGAGGTCGTGGTTCATTTCGAGGTCGTGGTGACACTCGTAATACTTATGGACAGCAGCAGCAATAGAGTAATTGGCATGGTGCAAATACACAAGGCCAGCGTGGATCTGGTGGGTTTAGAGGCAGGGGGAGATCACCCCGAGGTAGAGGTGGTGGTTCTGGCTCATGGCAATCGTCTGATCAGTCCAACAAGGACAAGGACTGTCATTATTGTGGTAAGTATGGGCACATAGCGAAGGAATGTTACAAAAAGCAGAATGACATGAAGACAAAAGGGAAACATCATGGGCATTATGCATCCTCTAGTGGTGGTCAAGATGAGTCAGTTGATAGACTCTTTTCCATGTAGCATGTATCTAAAAATGCATCGAGACATGATAGAGATGACAGATGGTACATTGACTCTGGAGCGTCAAACCACATGACCCCACATGGAGAGTGGTTTGATGAGATGGTTGCAGGTACACATGGTCATGTATGTACTGGGGATGATACCCAACATGACATAAAGCATAAAGGGATTGTTCCATTGATGATGCCTGATGGCAAGAAGAAAGGCCTGCATGATGTCTTACATGTACCGACCATAACAAAGAATTTGTTGTCTGTGGGTCAAATGGCAGAATAGAATCTGCAAGTGAGGTTTAACAAGGATGGATGTTTCATTAAGGAGTATGGAAATGGCTGCAAGCTAATTGCCAAGGGCAGAAGGGATGGCAGGATGTTTACTTTGGAAGCGACCATTCCTGAACTTAAAGCAACTATGTTTGCTCATGATGAGAGTGCCATCAGAGATGTAGAGATCTGGCACAAGAGAATCAGACATGTCAATGTACAAAAGCTGAAATCTATGCAGCAGAAAGAAGTAGTACTTGGATTACCTAAATTCAAGTATAATGATTTTGGTCATGTATGCCCTGCATGTCAGTTTGGGAAGCAGGCACGGTTTCCTTTCATGAAACATGTAAAAAACAGCACTAGGCCTTTACAGTTGGTACACTCTGATGTCTAGGGTCCTTTACATAATGCTTCCTTTGGTGGTGCACGATATTATGTCTCATTTATTGATGATTTCAGCAGGTACACTTGGCTTTATATCTTGAAACATAAGGATGATGTGTTTGATGCATTCAAAGACTTCAAGAAACATGCTGAAAATGAATTGGACTGTTACATATCATGTTTGAGATCAGATGGAGGAGGTGAATATGTCTCAAACTACTTTGACAGGTATCTTGCTAAACATGGGATCAGAAGACAGCTCACATGCAGTTATACACCGCAGCAAAACGGTATTGCAGAGCGGAAAAACAGGGTTTTGATGGAGTCAGCTAGAGCTATGCTGAATGAAAAATGTCTGCCAAATGGTTATTGGGCTGAAGCAATGGTGACTGTTGTATATGTGCTAAATCGAACCCCTACAGCAGGGATTCATGATGTCACTCCGTATGAACGGTTGTATGGTCATAAACCTGATATTTCACACTTGAGGGTATTTGGCAGCATTGCATATGTGCATATACCGGATGAGAAGAGGAAGAAATTGGATCCTAAGGCAGTGAAAAGTGTGTTTATTGGATATGCACAGGAACGAAAAGCATACAAGTGTTATGTACCTTCTACGCATGAGACACTCATCAGCAGAGATGTGGTATTTGATGAGTTAGCATCTTGGTATGGGAATCCTGTTGCAGTGCCTACTGATGGCTCACCTAGTATGAGTCATGCTGAAAATACTCCTGCAGAGAGTACTTCCATGATTGGTCAGACATGTGATGTATCATCTACAGTGAGTCCTTGGACAGGACGATTACGGAGTCGCACTACTGCATCCACTGACACGGATATGTCAGTGAGGGGGAGAACAGATAAGGGAAAAGAAAAGGTTTTTGAAGATGTAACAGGTCCACTCACTGCAGGTTATGATTCATCTAGCAGTGACAGCTTAGATAGTGAATTGGGGGTTCCATCTGTTATGACGCCAGGTGCTAGACAGAGCCGTTATGTGCCGCCTCATGAGAGGCAAGCTCACAGTGAGCCATAGCTCAAGAGATCAGAGAGGGTCAGACGACCTGTTGACAGGTATACTTACACTGGATATTCAGCCCGTCATTATGCTTATATGACAAAAGTATCAGGTTTTAGAGAACCAAGTAAGTTTGATGAGGCAGTTTCAGATGAGAATTGGCGTGCTGCTATGGATAAGGAATATTCAGCTTTGGCTGAAAATTGTACATGGGATTTGGTACAGTTGCCTGAGGGCAAAACACCTATTGGATGCAAGTGGGTGTATAAGGTAAAATGTAAATCAGATGGATCATTGGAAAGATATAAGGCCAGGCTGGTTGCAAAAGGGTATGCGCAGCAGTATGGTCTTGATTATGAGGAGACTTTCAGCCCTGTAGCAAAGATGGCTACAGTTAGAACTGTGATTGCTTTGGCAGCAGCTACAGGCTGGAAACTATGGTAGATGGATGTAAAGAATGCATTTCTCAATGGAGAATTACAGGAAGAGGTTTACATGGAACAACCTGAAGGCTATGTACATCCAGAATCTCCAGCACATGTATGTCGGCTGAAAAAGGCATTATATGGGTTGAAACAGGCACCCAGAGCATGGAATGCTCGCATCAGCAGTTATCTACAGCAACATGGTTTCCGATTGGGAGATATTAATCATAGTCTATTTGTGAAAAAGACAGATAATGGCTATGTTTTCCTAGTTGTCTATGTTGATGACTTAATCATTACAGGAGATGATGAAAATGGGATTGCTAAAATAAAGACATGTTTACAGACTCAATTTAAGGTCAAGGACCTTGGAGAGTTGAAATACTTTTTGGGGATTGAGGTTGTCTCTACACCTCAAGGCATATGGTTGCTACAGAAGCAGTATGCTCATGACATGTTACAGAAATATGGTATGGCTGATTGCAAGCCTATGGATACGCCTTTGGAGCAGAATGTCAAGCTGCAGATTGATGTTGGGACAGAGATTGAGAATGTTACTATGGACAGACAGATGGCAGGCAGCTTGATCTATCTCACGATCACTAGACCTGACTTGAGTTATGCTGTGGGGCTGATCAGTCAGTTCATGCAGAAGCCTCGCAAGCCACACTTGGATGCAGTCAGAAGAATTCTGAGATATGTAAAGGGTACCACAAATCATGGGTTGTTTTATGCATATGGGAAAACCCTTGACTTGATGGGGTACACTGATGCTGACTGGGTTGGTTGCACATATGACAGGAGGTCAACCAGTGGCTATGCATTTGGATTGGGTAGTAGCATGATCAGTTGGCAAAGTAAGAAACAGCCTATAGTTGCATTGTCTAGTACGAAAGCAGAGTATCGTGGTGCGGCCTTAGCGGCCTGTGAAGCTAAGTGGTTACAGAAGTTACTGAATGACTTGGGAGTACACTTGGACAGCAAAGTCAAGCTATATTGTGACAATTTGATCAGTGTTATGTTAGCAAGCAATCCTATTTATCATGCAAGATCAAAACACATTGAGGTTCACTACCATTTCATCAGGGAAATGGTTTTAGCAGATCAGATTGACTTGGAGCATGTGAAGACTGAAGACCAGGTAGCAGACATCTTTACCAAATCACTTGGTAAAGATAAGTTCATTCACTTTAGACAGCTACTTGGAGTGATGCAGATGATTTGAGTTTTGTTTTTGAGCTTGAGGGGGAGTGTTAGAAATCAAGCTCACCGTCAGTGTGTCTTCATCTATGACCGACATCTATGACAGCTAGTGTGTACAGCTGTCTACATGTGACTACATTAAATAAGTCGGGTTAGTAGTCAGTCAGTGACCTGACTAGAGTTAGTCAGTCTAGTCTACACTAGGTCACTTTATCTTGTAGTGTGTGTGCTTTTCAGTATAGTGTGTGGAAATGAAGGAATGAGCTTGAGAGCCTGAAGGCTCATGGATATGGAGTCTTTCCCTTTCTTTCTCTCTACTCTTTGAACAAGAAAGAGATTGGTTCCTTTATTGATCCATCTCAACTGTATACACAAATTTCCTATTCTTACACATGATGAGAATGCAGGCACCTTGGCTAGTCAATTTTTTCTCTTTGGCGCAACACGGAACCAAAATATTGGGGTCTACAAGCACTCAACAATAGGACATGGATGGAGCTCTTCTTTTTTTAAGAGTTTGATCAACTTTGGTTGACTAACTCTCACCTAGTTGCTCTCTTTCCAACTCAAAATCATAGCATTCTCCTCTGACGATATCCATGGAAGAAAGAAAGCTCAAGAATTCATTAGATTATAGTAGATGCACCTCTCCAATACCTTCTTGTTGTAATCCTTACTTGAAGATAGAAGTAGGGAGTGCCCTTAGTATGCTAAGAATTCGATCCCCCTAAGCTTGAGCAATATGTGTTGCAATAAGAAAAAGAATTAGAGAAGAAGAATAGATGCAAGAGAGTATTTCACTCTATTGGTTGCTCACATGTGCATGTGTGTGTGTGTGTGTGTGTGTGTGCGCGCGCGCACACGCGCGCTTGCGTGCATGCGCAATAGAGAAGGAAGGAATGAAGAAAATGTGCTCTTACAAATCAACACACACAAGAATGATTTCTTCCATTCACTTTTTGGTTTGTATAGATGAGGGTTAGAATTAGGGTTTCCATCAAAACTTGAACACTATATCTACCTTTAAAAGATCTTGATTAGTCCTTTTAATATTGTATGCGTAGCAGTTATTTTAATATGATCTAATCTAAACTAGTGTGAATGGAATTATTTAATCTTTCATTGGGATGTGTTACAATTTACAATGAGGAGCTTGGCTCTTGTATAATTTTTACAAATAATATTCAAACATCTACAATAAAAATTTTGCAACTCCATGTTATTTATGGATACTTCTTACGTTAATATTGTTTAAGCCAAAAAATAATCCATGTTCAAAATAAATCCAGGCACTTGACTTACATACTTCTTGACTTTGCTTTTCATGGCCTTGCTCTCACATATAATGTCTACAAACAATAATATTCATACATTCATAATAATAGAAAATGTGCAACTACATGTTATGGATAGATAGTGCCTGAACTAATATGTTGAAACCGAAAAAATAATCCTTTTTTGCAATAAAATGAAAACTTGAATTGCATGTTTCTCTACTTGACTTCTTTTTTTAGGGTTCACACTATATCACTTGGACATTTTGAAACTACAATTTTAAACTTTCCAATTTTGCATTTAAATTGACTAACCTCCTTAAATACATTGAATTTACAAAAGGAAGCACCAGTTTGGACAACATGTGATGTTTTTTGGAGAATATTATATACTCTTTGAGCTTGTCATTCATTAGCACATACAATGTATCTTGGACGAAACCAAAGTAATAGTACTAATAATATCTAATAAATCAGGGATTTAAGCAATCACAATTTAACATATGGAGATGCCAAAGCACGACATTTTTTATCTACATCACTTCATGTATACATTGTAGCACGGATTTTATGTGGGGGTTCGTGAAAGTCGCTCGTTGCTGCAGGGACACTTTGAGATGGGAGAGCTCAAGGTAAAATAAATATCCTGAAGAATTTAAGATTCCAGACGAATGAGAAAAAAATTTCTTTGATTAAAGATATAGACAAGATACAGGTTCAAATGACTCTTGCATATGATCAAAAGATCTCGAGAAAGACAGGGTCGAAATCTCGAAATGAGAGAGAAGAGAAGAAGGTGGAATGACAGGTTTCGAGGAAAGAATTTCAAGGAAGGCGAGGAGCACCAAGCTCAACTCAAGACACCTTCATAAGCGACTCAATGTGGCGGAAACTTCAATGTAGGCAAGGGGTTTAAAGCGATCGACCACCTCAAGCCTTCTCTCCCGAATTCGATGATGGCAAGATCTTCGATGAGGGCGAGGGACATTAAGCTCCACGTGAGGCCTCTCTCTTCAATGTTATGGCCCTCCATAGCTCTTCTAGTCCACGTTTTATAGTTTTTCCTCCTCTTTCTCTCACGTTGTGCTTTTTCTTTCCCAAAAAGTAAAAAAAATAAAAAAAATTAAGGCTTGTAATGCCTCAGGTTTCTCTTTATAAAAGCCTTCTTGTCGGAAACGTTGCCTTTGATTGTTATGGAATATATCACCACGATCCGAAAGCTGCCGGGTTTGGTGTTCATTATCTCTATTAATTGCGGCCTGTTCCAATAGTCGCCATCCTGGAAATCCGTCGTATATTCTGAAAATGCAACTAATACTCGGCTCGTCGTTCAGCTTGTTGAAGGACACACATGTTTAGTCCCCTTTCCTCACCCTTAGTGTGCCTGCCATAACGAGCCTTCATAGCAAACATTGCCAACAACAACTACACCAGCTGATAGAAGAAGTTTCTTCTTATCACATCTAACCCAATCCATTACAGCCATGATTGTCTCATTTCGGAGGTCATCCCATTAGCTCTTCCACTAATCCTTAACAATGCAGCCAACTCACTTTCAACGGTTTGGATGTCCCCACTAGCTGCTCCTTGAGCCTCTTTCTTTATTATTTTCTTCCAATGCTCAATCAACCCGGAATGGAGAGAGAGCTCCATCTGAAGCCAGGTAATGCCATAATTGCACAACGACAAGTCACAGGACAAGATCTTAAACCATCTCATCCTCTAAGCTCTGAAAACAATGAATTTATATGGACAATAAGTAGTTTGCTTTCTCGACCAAGCTCAGCATACAATTCATCCAGCTTCTGCAGCAGCCGATGTAGCGATAGGCAATAAACTCCACTTAAATGTCCATGATATGAGCAGATAACCTTGTTGTATTCAAGGTCCTAGCATTTAACTTGCTTATCATCATCAGCAGAGATCATGTAAGGAAATCTTGGACTAACTGCAAGCCCTCGTACTTGCTCAATATGCCCTTATAGCTTTTGTAGGCTACTAAATATTGAACCAATTTCACATTTGAAGAGGCATATCTTTTGCACTAGTAGCAACATCTGAATAGCAAATTGCATGGGGAAAGTCCAAAGCCAAGCTCCATTTCACAGTAATAACCATAGCTTGATGATTTTGAAGACACTCATCAACAAGCTATTGAAGGAACAACACTGATATCTCCAAAATATGAGGTATTCTAATTAGTAGGCTCTTCAAACCATAACTCATAAAATGTTTCACAAACAAGAACCTTCTTCTTCAAGAAATACTCACTGATGATGTAAAACTTACAACCTTTTCCTTTGATCCTTGAGTCTTCAAAACGGATACCTTCATATGAACTTAATTTTCCATGCAATGTGCCCTATCAAGAATATGCTTTGGAAGAGATTTCCATGCCCAATCATTCATGTGGTTTGCAAATTAAATTCCATGCAATGCAATCAATCAAACGATGCTTCCACACAGAAATTTATAAATGCACTGAAGAATATGTGCCTAGCCTATCTTCATATGCTCGTGTGTTATGCAAAATGCAAACAAAAAGACACACAACAAATTCCTAATAATGCTAACTAATGAGATCAAAATCTTGGCAAAAAAACTCCACCCTCAAGTTCGCAGTGGTGGACGCACCAGGCAGCGTTATGACATTCACCCCCTCCAAACCTGCACATCCTCTAGCATGTGCCAACTTGTTTACTACTTGCAACATTATTCCCACCATGATCATATGGGTAATCATCTGGGTAATATGACAAGTAGGTAAGTTGACATAGGTTATCATAGCATCCTCCTGGATCATATGGACGAATCAAAGTAGATATGTTTTCATAGATTGTCATAGCATCCAGTGGCTTGATCTTCTCTTCTGCAAAAATCTTCTCCATAGCATCCAGATCTTCTTTGGTTGGTTGTTCTTTAGAAAATCCTGTGACTCCAAATTCTATTTCCTTCCTCAATGGAATAAGTCTTGTTTGTGCCTTGTCCACATTGACATTTATATCCATATCCATCTCCATAGATGGCGTAAACTTTATATCCATATCCATAAGTCTTCGCGATGTAAAAACATGACATTTTGCACATTCAATACTTTATAGCAATCAAAATAAGTCAAATTTTCTTATATACATTCGTGAGGAGAGATTCAGACTATTAATACACTAATTTGAGGCTATGGAGCCCTTGTAACATGCAAGAAACTATTGTTAAAAATTCATAAACTCAACAAAAAAAGTAGTCAAACTTGAAGGAAAAGCAAGGGGCTTTAAAATTATAAACAAACTATGATAAGCATATCTTTGATTACTACAAAAGATTAAGACAATAGTGATGTTAATTAATTATTTTTTAAATCAACATTGTTGATGGCATTGTTAACGGAAATGCTATACTATGGGGGGAAAAGGGCCGTGATAGTTGTGGCATTTTTGCTATGACTAGAGAGAGAGAGAGAGAGGGAGAGAGAGAGAGGGGGGGAGGGAGGGAGGGAGGGAGGGAGGGAGAGAGGGAGGGAGGGAGGGAGGGAGGGAGGGATTGAAGGAGGAGGGAGTGAGTAAGAGAAAGAGAGGAAGAAAGTGAAGTAGAGGGAGAGCTTGAAGGAGTGAATAGAGCATGCAAAGGATATGAAGGAGAAAACTATAAAGGAGAAGACCACGAAGGAGCGCTTCAAGGAGTGAATGTGCCTTTAAGTTGTGAGGCAAGCCCTTTCCTCCTTCCCTTCCTCATTCCTTTCTACATTGTGTTTATGGAGAGAGAGAGGGAGTTGGGGAGAGAGAGAGGGAGAGTGAGAGCGAGAGGGGGAGGGGGAGGGGGAGAGAAAATTATGAAAATTGGGGAGGGGAGGGAGGGGGAGAGAGAGAGAGAGAGAGAGAGAGAAGGGGTGAGAGTACATAATTTTCTACATAGGGAAATTGATCATATTAGTTTTATTTAGATTTTCTATTCTAGTGATCTTGCATAAATGTGAGCATCAACATGGCATCATGTATGATCTATTAAATATGTAAGAGAGTAGTAGAGTAATGAAACTTTTGACCTTACTTGTATTGTAGCAAAAATGAGTAGTGATGATCGACCATTGATGTACTAGAGATCAAGAGATGTATACCAATTAGTGTGTTCCATGTCCTTGGAGTCAATGCAAGTGGGTAGTTCATTAAAAACATCATTTTCCTTAGAGCATGTGCAGCACTACGGTGAGTTCTAGTAAAAAATCATTGATCAAGCAATCTTAGACTACGAGTTAGCGATGAGTAGAGTGTGTAGAGATGTGTACTAATTGTGGCACAAAGTTGTAATGCTCTACAATGTATTGTTTGTCTTTACAACACTATATAGGGGGATGATAGAACATCACAATAAACAAATCCCTTGCATCCAATAAGAAGAGTTCATTGGTGTGAGATACAAGGAGCCTTCAAGCAGTCACATCTTCTGGAAGGCACTTTCTCTGGTGCACCTTCTATATGAGAAGAAACTAGGGACCAACTAGACCATTCTTAGATATTGGAGCATGAGATGGAAGTGATGATCTAGACATTACTATCCATAAATTCTAAGTCCTTTGACCTATTGAAAAAGGAGGCTTCCATACCATTGTATGGCAAGTGATGGGTATCTTGCTTAAAGATACTTCTTGTGCTCCTAAGTATATAGATAAAGTATAGATAGACCGATGCATGTGTGATTGATTTGTCCAAGTACATAATACATTGATCTTGTTATTTTATGAAATTATGTACTAATCTTTTTTATGCTTTTGGGATTTTCAGAACATTGAAATGCCACATATTGCCATCTAAAAACACAATGCCTAAGACTTAGGAGGACACAAGGCAAGTGCTACAAAAACTAGGCATGGATTACAATGGCATATATGCATGTGCCAATGATTGTATGCTTTTTTGGACCAAATATAAGTTTATGGCTACATGTTTGAAGTTTGGTACAAATATATATCAATAGTACTTGCAAGGTCAAATAGTTTGCCAGAAGGTTCTCAAACACTTTTCACTCATACCACATGTTCATTACATGTTTTAGATGTCAAATACGATAGGTTTGACCACATGGAATCCATAAAATAGATGGTATCCAATGTATACTAGCAAATTTGCATGTATGGTATCATATCTATTCAATGTTTTTAGACTTTGCAAGAGATACAAGGAATCTTCGATTTGGTCTTTCTATAGATGGCACAAATCCATTTGGATCGCACTCAACCTCTTATAGTGTATGGCCAATAGTCCTTGTTAATTAGAACATTCTACCATGGCTTTCTTCCAAGAAATCACATATGATCCATAGGTTACTCATGTCTAGATGCTATAAGGTCAAGAATATGGATATCTACCTTTGTCCATTGATTAATGAACTTAAGATGCTATGGGAGGAAATTACAATGGATGATATGAGTATGCATTTTAGGGGGCAGTTCACAAATGTAATAATCATTCTTATGTGAACCATGCATGACTTTTAGGTTTAGGAGAGTGCTCGAATAGATGAGTGAGCATAGCAACAATATGAAGAGACCCAAAGGAAATTGGCAACACACAAAGAAGCAAGTAAAATAATGTCCAGTGCATCCACAAAACAAGGCCAACCACTAGAAAGTGAGATCACCCAGCCTTCAAAGACAAGGAAAAGGACTATATAGACACAAACACAAAAGAAGATGGAGAGGAAAAGAGGAAAAGATCTAAGGAGACTCAACGTGCTAAGTTGGAAGCCATCGGAAAGAGAAACTCTGAGAAAACAAAGCCAAGAGAGACCCCTCAAGAATACAAATAGATGAAGGAAGAACAACAAGCCAAGCTTCAAGAAAAAGAAGGGGAACTCAAAAAGAAAGAGGTAAAAGGCATAAACTTGGCCATCCAAAAATCTATCAAATAGATAGGACAAGCTAAGGAATTGGTAGCCTCGTTTCCACCTCACCTTTCGTTAGCAGAAGTGGGATCAAGCAAGAGTGCAGAGAAGGTCAAAATTGTTGTATCACACATGCTTCTAAGCCTATGGATGGCAAAGGAAAGTAACCCATTCAAGCACTACCACCTTCTTCACCTCAATCAAAGGAATTGGTCCTGACACCCACCCCACCATCACTTCCACCCACCATGGTAGAAGGAGGGAGCCAACTGACATGGGAAGATAGGTTTCATCAGTTGGAGGCCATGACTACAGTCCTATGAGAAGGAAAGTCAGAAGGGTTGGCACTCACAAGACCTAGGAGAATGGCATCAAAGGGGACATAGTCTAAAACAAGGCCTAAGAAGGTGCCTAGATTGGAAAGCTCATGCACCTACATTCCTCATCTCACTCAAGTTCCCACTCAAGAATTTGATGAATTACTCGAGGATCTAAAGAAGCAAAGAGATCAAAAAGACAAGGAAAGGAAATTGATAGTGCTTGCCAAGGAAAAAGAGAAAGAAGCCTTTGTGGCCTACCAAACTACAAAGCACTGAGGAGATGTACAACCTTAGGCAAGAGATAAAAGCCTTGATGAAAATGTAAAATGAAAATAAAAAGTATGAGGAGGTGCTACAACAATACCATATGGAAAAGGAAGATTGAGAGAGACTAAAGGCCTAATTAGAGAATGCCTTAAAGACAAGTGCCCACCTAGAATGGGAGTTGATTAGATAGGCTGAGAAAAGAAAGCACTTGAAGGAAGAAGAGGAGGAGGTAGTATAGATGAAGCAAAGGCTACTACAAGTAGTCGAACACTTGGAGGAGGCAAATCTAAACTAATAACAACTTTGGCAAAAATTAGTGCAAACCAAAGGAGAATGAGGAGATACAACACTCTAGAAAAGAATAGTATGCAACCCTAGGCTCCCTAACGAGGTGTCAAGATAGAGGGTTGGAATAGGCAAAGAAGAAAATTGAAGATATAGAGGAATGTAGTGTAGAAACCATCCAAGATCTAGCTCATAGACTAGCAAAAGCATGCTATGAAAGGACTCTAGCCATTCATAGAGCCAGCAAGGTGGAAAAGCTTAAGAAATACAATAATAGAGCTTCACTAGAACTTTGATAGATATCACCAATCCAAGTGAGGTAGACACAATTGAAGAGCTTAAAAGGAAATTGCAAATTGCTAGGGAAGCCCTCTGAAATTCACATGATGGGACCAATAGCACAACAACATGAGCATGGGCTCATGAAAGGTGGCATGGTGCAACAACTCAAAGAAGAAGAGTTCAGCAAGGAAAGAGCTGAACAAGATGAGAACAAGATGGGTTCATAAGCCTAGAAGAGCCTCCCTTATCACCACCACCACTTGAAGCAAGGGACCAGACATGACAAGTGCTCGAGAACTCATATTGTTAGAACAATTGTCCCACTAAACACTCACTAGATGAATCTACTTCTTCATATGCAAGTAACAACCTTGAGCAAAGGAGGAAGAAAAATTTGGACAAAATCAAGAAAAGCCTTAGGGCATGTCCCCAACATGTGCTAGATGTGCCATTCTCCAAAGATAAGGAAACTATGGCCATTCACTAAGAGGAAGAAATCTTGGCCCTAGGGAGGTAGGAATCACACAATGTACACATGCCATCCACTTTCAATCTTTTCCAAAAACTTAAGTTAATGCTTCCCACAGGTGTGATGTAACAAATGATAGAGACATGTGACATAATTCAAAAACATTGGCTTGACCAAAACATGTAGAACCCAAGGCTATGGAAATAGGAGGAGGATTATTGGCATAGTAAAATCTTTAAAGTGCCTAGGAAAGTGTGCAGGTTCAAGGCACAACTAGACTATAGAGAGAATATTTTGGAGTTTGTCTTGATCATCATGGTCTTGAATCATAAAATAGCAGCAAAAGAGAAAGGCTTACACCCATTATTTTTTACATAAATGCAAGAATACACAAGTACGTCATAAATGCAAAAGAGTTGGCAACATGGTATCACAAGCTACAACTGCCCATTTCTACCCACTACTACATTGGCCACATGTGCTATGATGAAAAGCTACCTCATGAGTAAAGCCTATTTGTAGTAGTCCTTCAAGGCACTTACCCTACCAACACAAGACAAGGAAAAAGAATAATTGCGAGAGAGAGAGAGAGAGAGAGAGAGAGAGAGAGAGAGAGAGAGAGAGAGAGAGAGAGAGAGAGAGAGAGAGAGAGAGAGAGAGAGAGAGAGAGAGAGAGAGAGAGAGAGAGAGAGAGAGAGAGAGAGAGAGAGAGAGAAGAA
Organism: Lygodium microphyllum; assembly: GCF_053477565.2. Lineage (NCBI taxonomy): Eukaryota > Viridiplantae > Streptophyta > Polypodiopsida > Schizaeales > Lygodiaceae > Lygodium > Lygodium microphyllum. Next base: position 86,061 of record NW_028229653.1, on the reverse strand, counting down.
GAAGAAGAAGAAGAAGAAGAAGAAGAAGAAGAGAAAAGTAAATATGTATATAGCATATAAATGCTTCCTAGCCCCATAGTTGTGATTGCTTTAGAGGACTCTTGAAGATTAGGCAATCTTTTATTATGTCTATGTAGAGTACATTCGCCCCAAAAAAAATAAAATAAAATAAAATAACAATCATAAACCATGTAATAAGTAATGACCTTTGTTTTTTTAAGGACAAAATGTCCAAGTGGGAATGGAATGTAAAGAGTGGGAAAATATGGGAAAATAAAGGGAAATTTAAGAAAAGTACTCGACCACATTGGTAGGGTATAAAAGGCATAAGGGACTCATTTAGGGTGATCCAAGAATTAATGGACTAGTCTTCTCACCTTCTCAATAGCTTCTCACATGGCCTTCCATGGCTACTAGCCATCTCTATCTCTTCTTCATGTATTTGTCTCTCCTTTTTCAATATTTCTCTCTCCTTTGCATTCTCTTTTTCTCTATTTTGTAATCTTCTCTCTCTTCTTTCTCTCTTCTCTCAAATCTCTTCATTACATTATCTCAATTCTTGAAAAGTAGAACTAAGTGAAATGAACTTTTTTGCAAAATAGAAATGGTTCTTTGTCTTAATGATGTCTTGGTTAATCACTCATATTTAAGGTGGAAAAAACCTTAATTAAGCATTCCAATGGTTGCAAATTAACAATGCTTATTCTTTTCTTCTCTTCATCTCATGACTCTTGTCTATGATGGCTTCTCTATGCATGTAAGCTTGGACACCTAGTCTTGTGCTTCTCTAATCATTATTTTTGCAAGATTCTCGATCTCCTCTCCTCACCTTCATGGGCCATACCTGAGTTTGAGAGGTAGAGAGACAAAGATTTTGTGATAGAGAGAGAGAGAGAGAGAGAGAGAGAGAGAGAGAGAGAGAGAGAGAGAGAGAGAGAGAGAGAGAGAGAGAGAGAGAGAGAGAGAGAGAGAGAGAGCAACTTGCTCAACTTGGAGGAAAAAATCAAGGAGATGTAGTCTTATGCAAGCTCAAGTAGATCGAGATATGTGGAGCTTGGAGAAACATGCAGTAGATAAGATTTTCAAAGCTTGGGAGCTCTCCCACACACCTAGACTACAATAGTTAGTGAGTTTTCTCACATTGTCTATTGGCTCAATCATTTTTGCATATCTTGGTAGAGTCATAGATTCTATTTGTGAGGACGAGCCGAATTAGTAGCTATTCAAGTTAGGAGAGCTTGCATGTGAGAAACTACAGGCGATCAATCAATTGAGGGTGCATGAATCAATATGCACTTAGTCATCTAGATCCAGCAAGGTAGTCTATAAGTGTTGCACTTCTTCTCTTTGTGGAGTGCAAGAATGGCATCGTGGTGAAAGGTGTTACGATTATTATTTTAGTTCATTTGAATAATTATTTGATTATATTTTATGTGAATTTTTATTTATGATCATTGACCACATGATCCCACCTTTGGAAGATGTTATGATTATCATTTTAGTTTATTTGAATAAGTGATTGACCATAGTTTACCACATGTTCACACCTTTAACTCCAGTTGAAACCCTTGAAGAGAACACTACCTCTAACTCTAGTTGTATATGATCCTCCATTACTAAAAGAAGACATTAAAATTCTAATACATGAAGTTAGGCTTGACCATGACAAAATCACTACTAGATAGATATTTAGTGGCATAGATATTTAGTTAAATATAAAAACCATTTTTTTAATGAATCTTAGTGGATTCAAAGTGGTTGCTAACTCTCGCATATGATTGTCTAATATTTGCATACTACTCACAACCACATTAATGTTCGATGGGCATAGATTTTCTCCATGAGGTAGTGTTCCACAAAAATCCATGGATGCCTGTTTTCCTAGGGTATATATAGATACACATATATAAATCGGATTACCTCATTGATGTAGTGTAGATTCGTCACATGAGGTAGCACTAGCATGTGGCTGGTCACTTATGCGATTTTATTATCAACTAAGGATAGCTACTTTTTAACCGCAAGGCAATGCTATGAAAATTAGATGATTTTATATATTTATTTTTTTGGATTTCATTGTCTATTTACAACATAATAGTGACTTGTTATGTGTGGCACAACATGTAGCATTGGTCACATTACAATAGGTATATATATGGTAGGAAACTAATGTGTTTTGTGTTTTGGTGAGCTAATTATTAGATGGAGTTATGCAGATTAATTATTTACAATGGAGCACATTGTAGTGTGCAAAGATTATTTATTTTTGGGTGCTTCTCTAAGTGCATAATTATTGTATTTTTTGGCACTTCTCTAGCATGAGATTATTGTAAAAGCACATGTGCAATCTATTCATTTGGTTGCCTCCTTTGTGCGAGGCCTAAAGTGCTAGACAATATTTTTCTATGAACCTTGGAATAATTTATTTAGTTAGAAGTTGAAAAATAGATGGCCAAAAAGCATATCATTCATGCAAAGAAAGACATAATTTAAAAAATATATTCTTTGAATGTTTTGAGTACAAAAGATAATATTAATGCATAATGATGAAATGATATATAAGTTGCTCTCAGTAATAGTGATGCTTTTTACCAAGACATGTCTAACATGCGACATGCTTGTTTTTGGAAATAAGTATTTTGCACTATTGGCTAAAGGTTCTCTATGTACTCACTTGCATAAACTCTATCCAACTTCAATCCTCACAATTTATCTTATGTTTAGTTGCTTAATTCACACATTAACCATAAAAGGCCAAAAGAATTAGGGGAAATATGGACTCAAAAAGGGCCTTGTAAGAAATTGATTAGAAAATCTTAATCTTGGATTAGTCCCTCTTCCATGGTCATGATTGCATGTCTTTTCATCCCCTAGCCCCTCTACATTCCTAGGGTTCACTCTACTTTTTGTGGTGGACCCTACCTCGAAAGGAGAGGGTCTCCCCTTCTTTTCACCATGGCAACTATTCCTTTTCATGCTCTCTAAGACGGGACCACATCAACAAGTTTGACTTATTTTTTCCCCAAAAAAAAAAAATCATAATAAATGAGTTTCTTTTTCTCAAAAGGTACCCAATCATATTGCAAGTTGAAATACTTATCTACATAAAATTTTTCATTTAATTGCCTCAAAATCAATTTACCATTTTTAATAACCACATAGGTGGTATCTAGGACCATCCAAATTTGTAATTTCTTTTTTAGAGCAATCCATTTGTACACCAATGAAATCGAGTTTTATATATCTATTCATATACTTTTGTACTTATTTTGAAAAGTGTTCAGTGATTTATATGTTTTTTCTTTTGTTGACTACATGTTTTTAATACTTATCTTATGGCTCCCATGATAATTGCTATGATGTTGCTTCCTCTCATCAATATTTGATTTCTTTTATGAAAAACTTGTTTTAATAACATGTTTATGTACTATCAAGGCTAGCTAGAGCAAAGTAGTAAAAAAAATATGCTATGGCACATAAACTGCTCCGTTAACCTCAAATCGGAATGGCGAAAAAATAAAGGAAAAAGCGCAAAAAGAATGGAAAAAGAGCAAGGCATAGAGGCAACCTCTAAAACTAAAATGAGGCAAAAAGAGCAATTTTAAAGAAAGAGCGCCATGCTCCCTCTTGTGCCACTTGTAAAAGATAGACGTGTATATTAGGGCATGAAGCAAGAAGAGGGAATTAGAAAAAGGGACCTTGCCACAATGGCTGGTCATGTAACAAGGGATGGGCACCCATGGGGGTTTTAGGGTTTGTATATATAAAGTTCAAAAAGTGGATAAAAGCTCATTCTTTGGTGTGTGGCTAACAAGAGTCCTCTCTTCTTCTCTTCTTCTCTTCTTATTGCTTGTGTGTGTACTCTTGAGGGAGTGAGTGAGAGAGTGTGAGGGAGTGAGTGAGTGTGTGGGAGTGAGGGATCAAGAGGGTGAAGCTCTTCATCATCTCCTCTTCTCTCTTCTCCTCCCTTCCCTTGCCTTGCACATGGCTATGGTGAATGGAGCTTGGAGATGGAGGAGGCTAGAGGATGCTTGAGCTAGCATCTAGGATCATGGAGCTACCGACTTGTGTGAGGGAGGAGGCAACTCATTTCGGCATCAAGGTAAGCTCACTACACCCCGAGAGGACTGTCGGCGCATCAGTTAGGTGAGAGATAGCCATGAGAGCTCGCTTGGAACGCTTGAAGCAATAAGAAGTTCGTGGGTCTTGGTGGTTGAGCGAAAGCTCCTACATTTTGGTTCCGTTGTTGCTGAGACCAACGGATTCAAGCTTGAGCACTCACGCACCTCATATCGAGCATTGAAGTAAGGGATTCATCCCCGAACCGGAGCTTGAGGTAGGTAGGAAGTTTGGGTTTTTTATCTTCGAAACAAGTAAGTATTTTGGGTTATTTTGCTAGTTTGATAATTGGAAAAGATGGAGAAATCATTTCAATTTTTTGCCTTCGACCGTTGTTGCATTTAGAGTAGGTTAGGATTAGGAAACTGGATAGGAAAAGCATAGGGTTTGCTGCTGTAAAACAGGGCAAAACATGGCACAAGTCATGCAAAAATAGGAAAAAAGAATGCTTGGGATGTTAATGTTGGCAAGTGAGTGATTGGGGACATCAAAACCTTACTGGGGAAGGGATTTAAGAGTCAAGAGGTTAAGGAAGAGCTCATTTCATACCCTGACATCGAGACAGAGTGAGAGAGAGTGAAAGTGTGTTTCCAGCATTGATTCGATTCGATCTTGCCATTGGAAAGTTCTTCGCATGATTCAGGTACATCAAGACCTCCATGATATGTATTTATTGTGATCTGGAAGGCGGCGTGCTTGGTGGTTGTGTGGATTGTTAGATTCAACAAAATCATCCCGACGCGACCGTCGTCACGCATGGCTCAGCTCGTCTGAGTGACGACGATTGTGGGCCAAGTTCCAAAATCGGCCCTCGGACCACTCAGCCATTCGGCCCTCGACCAACTACACTCGGGACGCCTTTAACTCGGCCCCTCCAAGTGAAGCATTCGCACCAACTTTGAAATTGGACCCTTGACCCTGCCGACTCGGCCCAACCCCACTCGGACAAGTTGACACTCGGCCCGACCGAATTCACCATTCGGCCCTCGGCCCACTTGACTCGGCCACTCGGCCCTCGGCCCATTCGGACTTGTTACTATTCGGCCCTCAGCCCCAACCGCATTCGGACTAGTTACCATTTGGCCCTTGGCCCGTCCGAGTGAATCCACTCGGCCTACAATTCCATTCAGCCCTTGGCCCATCCGAGTGGCACACTCGGCCCTTGCAACTTGGACGAGTTGGACCAAGTCAGGATTTTTCCAAACTCTCTGGCCGCATAAATCTTCGTGAGTACTCCTGAGACGCGGAACTCGATTCTAGCGCAAGGAATAGGCAAATTCGAAGGATACGATCACCTAGCAACTCGAGTAGGCTATTGCTAGACCCAAAGTCCTAGCGACAGCCAGCTGAGCCAAAGATCCTTAATAACCCAAAAATGGACAAGACGGCCAGATGTGGGTTAACAAGTCTATTAGGCCTAAAACGAAGCAAGAGAGTGCGTAAGCCGCTTAGACACTTGTTTTCCGCACTCACCCTGAATTTCTACACTTGAAGTACACTTAAGGACAGCTAAAAGCCTGATTGACACTCAAATAAACACCTCAAGGAACCCACCAGTAAGAGAAGATCCCAAGACATACACGGACAACCAAAGCACAAGTAGGACCAAGCAAAAGCGGCACTAGAGAAGTGGATCTGACCAACTTGTTCAACCTGATCAATAGCTTGCTGGAGCACGAGAACGCGATCATGTCAGAGGAAAGCTTAGACCATAGGCCGAATGAGGAATTCGACTTAGGATTTTTTCCAGAGGCAATTCAGCAGGTAAGCAGCTATGATGCACACACTTGGTATGAGCACTGCAGCAGAATGGCAGAAGCCATCATAGCAGACTTGGAAGAGGAACGAAAGCTAGTCCACAAGGCATTGAAAGGCATAGTGAAATACAACCAAGACTAGCATGTTAGGAGCTAAGCCAGACTACAGAATTGCACGAGGTACAGCGGGTGCTGAACGTGGCAGGTGGGAATCGGACGATCACGTGAGAGCCCTGGAAGGAGACTTGACATTGAGTGAGCTTCTCATGAAGTGATTGCTCGACAACATAGCAGAGGAGCAGAGTGCTGCAGCACTAGCAACATCATTACTAACAAGATTATCAGTGGAATACAGAGTGAGGAGCTATATAAGGCCTTGGCAGGTAACTCGAGCTTGTAGCGAGACTAGATAGCTAGGGTATTTGAAGAGGCCATTGGAGTGGATGACCAGCTGAAAGAGCAGAGCTCCAGGAGCTCAAATTTAGAAGAGACCAACTTGTGAAGTTCAGAGAGAGCGTTAGCCTCTAGTCAATGACTAAGTCCAATAGCCCAGGACAAAGGGAAAGCCTTTGAGACAAACCAAGACTTGACTGAGGTAAAAATGGAGATAGCCAAACTGCAAGATATGTTGAGACGACCAATGCACCCACACGTACAATGCGTGTACTAACTATGGCGGAAACCACTTGCTGGTCGAGTGTCAAGACCCTAGGTCACGACCTTGCATTAATTGCCGTAGATTTGGTCACAACATTGCGCATTGCAGATTACCAAGAAGACTCGTGTACTCACAACCCTATGGCCAGCCATATCTAGCAAGCAGACCCCAACAAATCTTCGGAAGGGGGGCCCCATTGGCCCTTCCTGCACCTAGCAACATTAAACCAATTTTTTCTAGAATGGACATAAACTCTACAAGTATACCAAGACTATGTAGTCCCTACATGACTCATCCACCAATTGACGCACCAGTCCACTACATGGAGGAGCCAAATGAGGAAGAGACTTACATATACCCATACGTCTCGCACGACGACGAGGGCAACGCAGTCCTTATGGACTATCGACCAGTACTGGTGATGGTGTTAGGAAGAGGCCGAGGTAGAAGCCTAGGAGGGCAGACGCAGGATCCAATCATATGTCGTCCAGGGCACGTCTCATCACATTGTCCTGAAAGGGAGCAACCAAATAGAGACAAGGCAGACCTAAGGTACCCAGAGTGCGGAATCACTCACCTCTACATTGACTGTCCCAAGCAAAAACCATCCTCAAGTTCAGCCAACGTGCCATCTGTCCCATTGGGGCTATTCGGCATCAAGAATCTCAATGAGGAGGCCACACCTATCCCATTGTGTGTCATGACCCGAGCACAGACGAAGCAGGCCGGCATATCATTGCTAGGTCCGAGCAACCTCGATGTAGTCTTGATCGGGAACAAGAGCCGTAGACGGAGAAAGAAGAAACCCGAAGCTAAGGTCACGCTAAAACCCGAGACTGCCACTACTCTGCCTGCGGGAAAGAAGGTCACTAACGCGGAGGCAAAAACCTCAACCCCTAAGACGGTCGAAAAGGGAAGTGCTAGGGTAGGGGAGTACCCGCATCTAAAACGCCAACTAGAGCCTATCGAGAAAGTGAAGGAATGGGTAAGAGAGGCCCAAGAGCACCTAAAAGATGCTGAGCCCATCCTAGAGGACGAGATCAAAGATCTCTCTAGCATAAGTACGCCAGTCTCACCCCCTTGACTGAACACAAGAGATGTAACTGCGTTGCAAGCAGTACCGCTTAGGCAAAGCCTCGATGCTACAGGCCAGCAAATCAGTCACGGCCATTGGCAATGACAATTCGGAATAGGAGAAAGACAAGCAGCCAATGATCTCCTTACCACGCTGGTGGCCACCCCTGTGACGCTGAGCCTGGGAGACTTACTTAGGCAGCATTCCACCCTATGGCAAGACTTGAAGCAATGTGTTGAAGGATCACAAGAACAAGCTTCCGTAGACCTACATGACCGTGATGTAGAGACACAAATACCAAGCCTGATACTGCACTCTATGCCTAAGTCCTTCCACGTTAATGCTTTGTGGGAAGGCACCGAGACGCATGCGGTCTTACCTATCTTAGCCCTGGGCGACGCAACTAGAAAGGGGATTGTAGACACAGGAGCGGGGGATAGTGTACTAAGCCACACAGTTCTTCAGACATAGGGAAACCCGCCTGTGGAGATCGCCAGGTTCAATGTCACACTAGCAAACATTATGAAAGTGAAACCATTCGAGGTACTTAAAAACTAGCTGGTGAAGATCGCAGGTGTCCAGTTCTCAGTCGACTTTATAGTCATGAAGGGAGTGGACTACGATATCCTATTAGGCCGACCCTAGATATACAATGCTAGAGTCATCGAAGATTGGGGTAATGGCTTAATCTTCCTGGGCAATAGAACGGAAGTTGTGAGGGTAGAGATGGACACGTGGACACCATTCGACTTGGATGCCATCTCCACGATGCTTAAGGGTAACGCTCAGGTCAAGAAGTCCTGTGGGCCCTTGACCAAGTATATCCCATGCCCGGATGATGAGCAAGATTGGATGCATGTCCTTGCTACAATCGATGTGCCATTCTCAGATCATGAGGCATACGAGCAAGCCATCAAGACAGTTGGCAGGACAAAAGACACACCCTCCATACCAGTCTGCATGATGGTAGGAACCCTTTGTGGGTGACCTAAGCCTGTCACATTCCAAGTGCCAATTAACAAGAAGGAACTCCAAGAGATTCTGGAGTATTTGACTGGAACACTAGCTAGCAATCCAGCAGCAAACTTCAAGCCACTAAGATCTGCTAGACGAACCAAGGTGGCAATAGACCAGGGTGCATTACTTAAACCTCATGTACAATTGGGCCCTAGTCTCTGACCAAAGACAAGAGATCTGCCAAAACCTAGCAGACGATGAGCAGTCGGACGAAGATGATTCCAAGGACAAGTACGAAGACTGTCATTCTTTTAGTGACGAAAGTAAGGGTGAGATAGACACGGTGGAATACGACACTGAGGGATGGGAAATAGAACAGATACGAGCGGACTCCATGCCACAGAAAAAGGGTGTCCTTAGAATGGAACGAGGGGTCATGCACATGGATTGTGACCATGCGTGGTTGGAACACACAGGAGCCATAGATTTTGAGCAGATAGGCCTAACCCAACCAGGTACGACACTAGTGCTTAGAACAAAGTCACCTCTGAGCTGCGACCACCAGGAGAAACCACCTCTTCTAGCAAAAACGGTGAGTTCGGTTTCAAGTCAGAAGTGAGCTCAAATAGTGACCCGGAGATACCTAGACCATCCAAGACCAGACGCACCAAGGGGGACCTACCCGTCCTCCTGAGGTGTAGACAGTTGAAGGAAGATAGGGCAAAACATCCTAGGAATGCACAAATGGAAGAGAAAAGAAAGCCGTAGGATCTCCCAAGGAGATTTACGAAGTTCAAGAAGGGTGACAGGGTAGTAATCCTGTTGGGTGTCAAACGCCAAGGGCAAACAAGTGAACCCATCGAGGGACCAACCAAGGTCAAGGAGATGAACCTAGCATAGGAAGGGGAGACACCCCGACCGGTCTTAATTGCTGATGACTTGACTGAGGAAGAGGAGACAAGTCTTGTTGCTCTCTTGCGAGAGTATATAGACGTGTTCACTTGGTCCCTGGAGGAGCTTAAGGGGGTGGATCCGAGTGTAGTGACTCATGGCATACCCATGACGCCAGACCCGGTCAAGTAGCGACCGTACCTGATGAATCCAAAACACGATCATGCAATCAAAGAGGAGATTGACAAGTTGATGAATGCAGGATTCATTTATGAAATCGAGCACACGGACTGGGTGTCACCCATAGTCATAGTGATGAAGAAGAATGGAAAGATTAGAGTGTGCGTCAATTACAAGAAGGTGAACGCTGCCACTAAGAGAGACAACTACCCATTGTCGTACATCGAGCACATGCTCAAAAAAGTGGCAGGAAAAGAGGCTTACAGCTTCCTGGATGGCTTCTCTGGATACAATCAGGTGCAAGTGCATCATGCCGACAGGCATAAGACTGCCTTCTCCATCAAGTAGGGCGTCTTTGCTTACATGGTCATGCCCTTCAGGTTGACTAATGCCCCATCCACCTTTCAACACCTCATGTGCACCATATTTCGTGGATGACTTATGTGTTCACTCGACCTAGCGAGAACACTTAGGCAGACTTTGAGCAGTCTTTGAGTGGTGTCACCCATATTGTCTCTCCCTAAACCCCTGAAAGTGCCAGTTCTGGGTGAAACATGGATGCATCCTATGGCACGTGGTGTCAAAGAATGGCATTGCCCCACTGACTTCTCGAAAGTCAGGGTTATTGTTGATCTTCCGCCCCCAATCAAGTATAAAGGAGTTCAATGCTTCTTAGGCCATATGGGGTACTATCGATGGTTTGTGCTGAACTATGCATTGATTGCCAAACTTTTGTACAAGTTGTTGATCATTTTCGAATGGACTGAAGCATGTCAATGAGTGTACGAGGAATTGAAAAACGCTCTGACTACTGCACCGATCCTATGAGCCCCAGTTTGGACCATAACCTTCCACATACATATTGATGCTTCAAAATTCGTCATGGGGGCAGTACTGTGCCAACCTGGTGAACACAACCTCGACTATCTAGTGAGATTTGCTAGCAGACAACTCACTAAGACCGAAAATGAACTACTCGACAACTGAGAGAGAAGGCTTAGACATGGTATTTGCTGTAAAGAAGTTTTGGAATTATCTTTTGGCAATGGCTTTTACTTTCTTCGTGGACCATCAAACCTTGCTGTATCTAGTGAACAAACCCTACGCTATAGGATGCATAGCTCGATGGCTCCTTTTGCTTTTAGAATTTGACTTCTTCGTGGTTGTTTAGAAAGGAAAACAACACTACATGGCTGACCACATGTCACGCATTCCCACGGGAGAGGCCGTTGGACAAGGCATTGCCAATGAATTGCCAAACTCCCATCAGTTCAACCTTTCCAGCGAAATAGATTTATTCAAGGCTGATCTAACACCGTACTGGGCAGATGACATTATCCAAGTACTGGAGCATGGATTGCCTAAGCAACCAATAGAAAAGGCCCGACTTAGGTGACTTATCCTAAAATTCCAACCCTATTAGTTGATAGCATGCCAACTATATAGGTTAGGGCAAGATGGGTTACTGCATAGATGCATATGACGATGTGCTTACAGAGGCACATAGCGGGATTGCTGGAGGACACTTTGGTGGAGATACGACTACTCGCAAGGTGCTGCAGTCTCAACTGTGGTGGCCCACACTTTTTCGCGATGCAGCACGATTTGTCAAGCATTGTGACGAGTGTTAGCGCACAAAGGTCCCGATTCACAAGGATCAAATGGAGTTAACCCCAATCATTACATGACAACCCTTGGAAAAGTGGGAAATCGATTTCATAGGACCCATTAGTCATGCGGCACAGTACTCGCAGGCTAAATATATCATTGTGGCCACGGACTACCTAAAGAAATGGGCGCAAGCGAGAGTGGCACAAAAAAATGACGCTAGAACAACTGCCAAGTTCTTATGGAAACAGGTGATCTCACGATTCAGCTGCCCCATCAAACTAGTCAGTGCCAGGGCACTCACTTCATCAATGAAGTGATAACGCATCTTCTATCCACCTTTCTAATCATCCATTGAAAATCCTCTCCATACTACCCTCAAGAAAACAAACGGGCAGAACCCACAAATAAGATCCTTGTAAATGTCTTGACCAGAGTAGTCTTTGCTTCGCATAGCAACTAGGATAACAAGCTGATGGTAGCCTTGTGGGCTTACCGTACAGCTTATAAAACGCCTATCAGCCAGACTCCCTTTAGGTTAACCTATGGGACTGAGGCAATTCTACCAGTAGAGTTCTTTGTTTCTAGATTGAGAATAGCGCTTCAAGAACGGTGGGAAGGGAAGGAGGCATGGATGCAATGCCTGGTTAAACTTGAACGCCTCTCGAAAGCATGCCTTCTGGCCACTCATACGCTCATATGTGAGAAGGCACGACGCAAGAGCTGGTTTGACAAGCATATCAAATAGCGCGACTTTGAATAGGGTGACTTAGTGCTCCTGTACTCAGTTAAAGGACACAAGCAAAAAATGAAGTTTAGAGGTCTTGGGCCTTTCAAGGTTCGTGCAATTAGTTGAACCGACAACGTTGAGCTCGAGACTCTAGACGGTAAGGCCAAAGGCTTCTTTAATGGCAGTCGCATTAAGAAGTACTACCCTCCCACGGATCCGCTGCATGAGCCACCAATGTTGGAACCCCCTATCACGGTACGAGTCGCCACAATCACGATAATTGGTGAAGAGGACGAGGAAGTCGTAGAATCCGCATACCTCCACATCATGGTCACTACCAAGTAAACATGCACTTTCAATGCCTTGATCGATAAGGGAGCAGACTTCAATGTCTTAACTCACAATTATTGGACCCAACTTGGCAAACCACCACTACAACCCACTAATGCCCAATTAAACCCATATGGGAGCCGCTCATACTCACTTCTTGGCAAGTGCAGGACCGCTGTTGCTATCAAGTATGAGATTGTACCAATGATCTTTTACGTGTTGCCAAACACTACAGGTGCAGGCACAGAGTTGCTACTAGGGCAAACCTTCAGGAAGCAAACTCACTGCAATGTCGACTATGAGTCACACCACATCCACCTCGCCATAGGCAACGTCCATATTGATACAGCCTTCAGCAAGGGCTATGCGACCTCGTTGAAGTTCATAAGGCCATCGGTAGAAATACTTGCATCCAAGTCACAGAGGGGGGTAGGGCTCAACCACCATCCACCAAGTCTCATGCGCAGCCGCTCATAGCGACAAAAGCTAAGACCCAACAACCCGAGTTTCAATGGAGGCCCAAACAACTGCAACCCCCGTCTAGGAGTAGACACCCATGTCTTCATAACACAAGAAACTCTAAACCTAGGAGGCCAAGACACAGTTACAGAAATCAAAGCATGATCAAGCCAAGATGGGTTCCTAAAGCCCTCTTGCACGTGCAAGGCTACTATGAGGGAAATGCCTAGCTATGGATCCCTAAGGCCATAACGGCCCACGACATCACTCAAACGCCACCCTCGTGCTTAATCACCCACGCATGAGCTCCGAAGAGTTGAGCAATGTTGAGAAATAGACAAATGATGTATGCTCCAAGAGGAGCTATCCTGAATCCCATATGCACAATGAGGAGAGTGGAACAACTCAAAGCCTATAAAGCATTGTACTTGACTATGAAATGAACACAATATCATGATGCTTGGTACTTTCGGTTAAGTGTCTTGTCATTGTCAATTCTACACAAGATTGTGTTTATGAGTCCAAGCTAATCTATCTTGGAACCTAATTCAATTGTGTAATAGTTTGTCTCTACTTGTCCATGTCATTATGAACTTGGTTTACATCTTTGATCCACCATAGCTTGTGTCATGTCCTAGATCCACATCATTTAACATGGTATCAAAGCCCAGTTGGGCATGGCACAGCTCACACTCTGAATCTCTAGTCTCCCTTCATCTCTGGTGATCTCTAACCAGCCCACATTTAGCTCATATCTTCAGTTTCAACTTCAAATCTCAGTTGGACCTTGTGGCAGCCATAGCCAGCAGCACCCTGTCATCTTGAAGCTCCTGTATCTCACTCCACATACCAAATCTCTCTAATCTTCCTTCTGGAAAGTTGTTCTCCACCTCAAAAATCTTCCCTGTATCACATCAATCCATGAGATTTGTCTATCTGGACCTCAGCATTGTCACTATTGTCAGTTGCTGCCATAGCCCCAGTTTGTGGCCTGCAAGACATACCTCACTTTGAGCTCTCATATCTCTCAAACCATGCAATATTTCACTGTGCTTTCTTCAGGAGGATTGTTCTTCTACTCAAGGAGCTTCTACCTATCACATCTAAGCATGACATTGGATACCTACAAGCCTGGCATTGCTGAAATTCGATGTCACTGCCATATCTGCGCCTGGTTATGTTTCGTTGATCTGCGCACGGACTGCAATACACGATCTTGATGGTTATCATGGGGCTCTTGTAGAGCATGGAGTAAGATACATTTCCATAAAAAAAGTTTCCAAAATGATCAACTCTAGCTCTAGATATCTGGAAAAAACCACGCCTGGGTCAAAACCCTAATCCAGGAAGCCATAGCCATCAAAGTGCAAGCTCATTTTTCCTTCAATTTCTCATTCCTTTCAACTGAGGGCACACACTGCCACTTTTATCTGAGTTTGAACTCAGTTCCCAGCAAGATTAACACTTCAAATCAACAAGCAAGAAGAAGATCAAGCACCAAAATTCAATACTAAGATCAATAATAGTATCTATTGATACTCAACTAGTGTTAGTTGACACTAACCTCCTTGTGACACTTCACGAATCCCCCTTGCTGGTCTTTTCTAAGATTGGAGCTGCTCAACATGGCAGAACTTGAGCAAATAGCAAAATTCAATGGAGAAGGCTTCCATGCCTGGAAGGAAAAGACCATGTATCACCTAATGCGGAAAGACTTGTGGGACCTGTTTGAAGATGATGCAGATAACAAGAAGGAAGATGATGAAGATGGGCTCGTTGAAGAAGAACAGTTCAAATCCAAAGAATGGAAGAAGATGAATAATAAGGCACTAGGCATCATTGCCTGGGGACTAAGTGATGACGTGTTACATCATATATCTGGCATTAGAAATGCTAGAACCGCCTGGGAGGAACTTGATAAAATATTTGGTACTCAAGCAAAGAATTCAAAGGTAAAACTTCTCATGCAGTTTTATAAACTGGATATCAAAGACAGTGCTTCTATGACCATACACATTAATAAGTTTAAGAGTTTAAAAACTCAACTTGCATCTCTTAAAAAGAATATTGAGGAAGATGAAGCAATAGCCGTACTGCTTGCAAGTGTAAACAAGGATCCATATGAAAATCTTGTGTCCACTTTGAGTAATGTTCCAAGCCTCACACTTAAAGATATTGAGCACTCACTACTCGATGAAGAAGGCAAAGTAAAAACCAAGAATGCAAAAGACAATGTCTCATCATCTAGGGAAAATCTTTTGTACACCAAAGGAGCTGCTGGACCTAAAGGAAGAGGTCGAGGATTCATCAACAACAATAACAAGAATCGGATTACATGTCACTATTGTGGTAAGACTAGCCATGTAGCGAGTGAATGTTTCCACAAGAAAAGAGCCCAACAATTGCAAAGTGATCATCACCAGAACCAATACATGGAAGAAAGAGAAGAAGAAGAATATGCTTCCACTACCATCAACAACTCTGACAGATTGTTTTGAAGAACTTTCATTGTATCTTTCATATGTTTTTCCCACAGTGGATCTTTCTTTTCCTTAGTGAATTTGATTTGTACAACCCTTGCCAAGATGTAAAGTCTCAAGCTTTAACTTGACTAGGCTACCTATGAGCTAGTCTTCCGGGCCATGTTATCATGAAGGGGGGGGGGGGGGGGGGGGGGGCAAAAGCCAGCAAGTGTAGGGACTCATCATTTGAGGGGGGTGTTGAGAAATAGACAAATGATGTATGCTCCAAGAGGAGCTGTACTGAATCCCATATGCACAATGAGGAGAGTGAAACAACTCAAAGCCTATAAAGCATTGTACTTGACTATGAAATGAACACAATATCATGATGCTTGGTACTTTCGGTTAAGTGTCTTGTCATTGTCAATTCTACACAAGATTGTGTTTATGAGTCCAAGCTAATCTATCTTGGAACCTAATTCACTTGTGTAATAGTTTGTCTCTACTTGTCCATGTCATTATGAACTTGGTTTACATCTTTCCACCATAGCTTGTGTCATGTCCTAGATCCACATCATTTAACAAGCAAGACTACGGTCCAAAATCCAAACAACATTACCCCCTTCAACCCCTGCTAATGCTAATGAGACTTACAAAACCCAATCCGAGTGTAGCAACCCATCCTTAGTAGCCACTACAATGCTTATCCATGGGATCAACCACTGTTTCATGGGCAACTGCCACCATCTGCTGCCATGCTTACTAGCCCCATCAAACCCCAGCCACCTGCAAGCCTTAAACCACCTTAGAAACAGAAATCATTCTTAACTCTAGCCGTAGACCTAGCCGAGGACACAAGGGATGATGTTATTTCTTGTCTTAGATGCTTAGATGCCACGTTCATGTCACTAGCTCTAAGTTATGACCGCTTGGACTTAGGCCTGCTGAGAGCCTTTAGCGATGAAAGTTCGCACGATGCCTTGTTCCTGGGAAACATTCAAATTCACATTTGTCAAAACACCCCACTCGGCTGTCAAGTTGCTACGCACTGAGATATCAAGAGAAAAAGCCATCAAACAACACCTCATTACGTCTTACAATAAGCGTGCGACTTCTTCCATCACTAACAAAGAAGTCGAGGAGTTGAAAGCGTTAGCTGATACCGACTCCCCATTTTTACGAAACTGGTACACTCTGTGATTGCAGTGGGAACTCGAAGGATTCCAAATCATGACCAACGCTAAGCAGCGCCGTGCAATCAAGACATCGAAGTACAACCCAACCTATGTCGCGCACCCACCTTATATAGAGTGTTAACCACTCTTTGTGGCCAACCCATGGAAGAGCATGTCAAGGGACACCCATATCTTGATTGCCTCTTGACTAAGGAAGAGCTCCACATCACTAGCCGCGTTGATTCCGACAATTTCCCAACCGATGTCCTCACTTACATCACACACGTAAGTACCTGACCATTTGCTCTGGACCCTAAGGCTCAATTGGAATATAACCTAGAATTCTATACTTGGCTCATGCACAAGTAACCCTTATACTTCACTCTCCCAACCTTCAATCCTAGGAAGGATTCTTCTCAATCTAGAAGGGGAGAGGGTACGAGGGTAGCGTGAAGGTGAATAGGGTGAAGGTGAATCAAATTAAAACCAATCAAGATCAAGTAAACACAATAAACACATAAGAAATGGGTGATGAAGGAGGAATGTTACAAAATAAGTCTGAAGGGAAGAATCTGTATTAGATCTTAATGCTTTCATTCAACAAACATAAAATATTTATTTTCAGAAAATTCTTGTATGTATATTAATTGTAGCACTAATGGGAAGTATGGTTCATGACATGAATAAGAGATGTCGCAACAAGGCCGTGCCCACCGACTCCCCCTTCACGGAGGAAGAGAAAGTGCAGTACGGCATCAGCCTGGAAAATCGAGCTTACAGTCAACTAAAATTTCACAGCATTCACAACCTTGAGAAGATGGTGGCCAAGGAGCAGGCCGCAAGGAGGATAGTGGAATAGTGCCACCTCCACAAGTACCTAAAGAAGTTTGCACAGGAAACTAACCATACAAAGTGTGTAGAGTTCTTGAGAACATACAACCCTGACCGAGAGTACAGAATGGTGACGGTGTGGGAAGGGGGGACAATGCCTGGCAAGTGCATGTACCACTAATCCAGGCCTTAGTGGAGAAAGCACTTGGACTGGAACCTAGGGTGGAGAAAAAACGTAAGAGGGATGTGTATGCCCTGCT
This sequence comes from Lygodium microphyllum, assembly GCF_053477565.2. Lineage (NCBI taxonomy): Eukaryota > Viridiplantae > Streptophyta > Polypodiopsida > Schizaeales > Lygodiaceae > Lygodium > Lygodium microphyllum. The sequence continues at coordinate 68,569 of NW_028229653.1, read as the reverse complement.
GAAGATGAATAGGGAAGAAGTCTTGGCAAATGACGGCATCAGCTTACAAAACATCCCGATGTTGAGATTCACCTACATGCAAAGTTGGTGCATGCCCTTTTCTCCAACCAATGCTACAATTCCCTCATGCACCGGATCAGTGTACCTGTGCTGGAGAATGTGGCAGCCCACAACCTGGACGAGGTGGATTGGAATGGCTATGTGTGCAAAATAATAGACCAAGCGGCCAAAGCACTAGTCTTGGGCAACAAACAGGTAGGTGGAGAATCCCCGCATTTAAGAATACGGAGAGGAAGAAACCTTCCTTGAAAGCCTCCTTCATCAGGTATGGAAGCATACTGACGGCCATCATCCACGAGGCTGTGAAAGAGGCCCAACAGGGAAGCAAAGGAGCAGATGAGACCCCAGATAGGTCGCTGACCCATCAAAAAGTGGAGCAATCGAGCGACCAAACAGAAACCAAGACAAAGAAGGAGCAATGGGAGGCTCAATCTAGATGAAGAAAAACAAAGGAGTTCATTGGGAAGGCAACTCTGAAGAAGAAACAGAGGGCGGGCAAGAAAAAGCAAGAAGAAGATCTGAAAATAGCAAAAAAGGAATCCCTGAGAGAGGCAACGGAGTAGAAAAAGAAGGAGAAGGAAGAAGCTGAAAGGTTGGCTAAGGAAGCAAGGAAAATAGAAGAAGAGAGAGAAAGAAGAGCTATGGAAGAGGAGGCAGAGTTGAGAAGATAAGAGGAGGAAGACATGGCCAAAGCAATTCGCTGGTCTATAGAACAACAAAGCCAACTCGATGGCCTAGGGACCTTAAGTCCGCCTAGGGAAGATAGACCTGGCTCAAGCGCACAAGTACCTGAAGCCATGCCATCCACGGTCATCAAGGGCAAGGGTAAGGCCCCCCTCCATCCCATTCCGACCTCCTTGGTACCCGCCAACGAAGCCACCACTACCACCCCCCCAACATCTCGACCAGCACCAACATGGACAGCTTTGTGGCGTGGATGCAATACTTTATCAATAGGGAACTAGCACAAAGAAGGAGTCGGGAGGCCATAGCCACCGGGCACAAAAGGCCAATTACACATGCCGAATCCAAACAAGAGCCAAAACGCCAAAAAATGGAAGCCTCGACCACCCCAATCCCCAACACCATGATGCCACATGCAAATCATGACGAATACATCGACGAACTGCTCTCGCAGTTAAAAAGGGCAAGGGAGGAAAGGAGGATCACGGTGGCCGAGTTGGAGGCAAAAAGGGAAGTGGTAGTGGCCTTCCAACTTGAAAAAACAAAGCAAATGGCTACACAACAATAGGAAATTCTTGACCTGAAGTGCCTTGGTCCATGCTCGGATACGAGTGCCAACCATTGTCACGAAGGCGCATCTACAACAATAATGTATTCGCATGGATGGCCTTCTATAACACTCTTCCTTCAGAGAGGAATGACCCTGTCTACATGGCGTACCCTCGACGAATAGGAGTAGACTTTGATGCAAACGCCCACGACCATTACGACTTCCCTGTAATATACAACCCCTGTACCACCACTTTAGCCCAAGCCCTCACCTTCACCTCCGACATCTTAGATGCCACCATGACACGCTTTATCACTGATTTCTCCTCCTGCCCGGATCTCGCCTTCATCACCACTCGTAACTATCTTAGGCTCCTAAAAATCCTACTTAGGCAAGACTCCACCCCAGCCGAACGTGGCCTTCCCGTGCTCTTTTTTTATCCTAACGCAATCGACAGCTACGCGATGACTCGCTTGATGATGCAAGCCAGTCTCCTCCCTTCTTTTTGCCTCGCTATTCTTGAAGACATGAGTGAGAACTGGTTCACTCGCTACAGCCATCCTTTCCTCTCCACCACTCCCCTCCAGGTTCACTTGAACCTTAAGAATTTCCTGCAAAGTTGGAGATTTTTGAGCCATTCCATTAAATCTCCTTCACCACCCCCCCTGTGGACGAGGACTAACAATTCCCTACTAGTAAATCCAACCCCAAAAAAAAAAAACGATCCGCACGCAAGTCACGGCACATGGCTCACAATCCCTCCACCTAGGGGTCCTTAAGCTAGGCGCATTTGGTGACCTTGGTTGGCTGCCCGTTCCTAACCCCATAGCCCTTTTTTGCCCCCACTTCATGCTTAGGGCACCCCAAGGGCAGGACACACCTAGGGAGGTAACACTCACCTATGGTTAGACCTGTCGCCCTACGTTACACTCACCGCACCTCCCTACCGCATGAACGGGGTCCTCAAGTGTGGGACATCACCTAGGCCAACTCCCCATTCTACCAGCATGAGCACAAGGCACCCCACAATAAAGTAGACACTCCCCTTAGGTAAGAGCGTTGCACTTTCTCCTCTCAAATACTGCGAGATGTGCCAAACCATCAACTTTGGAGGCCCCATCACCCACTTGAAATCATTGCCCACACTCCCACGGCAACCCAGCCCACCTATGGCCCTACCATCTCCTGACCAACAACTTGACAACCGCCTGCCCTTCCCCAACAAACAGCTTGACGTGCCATGGGACTGGCACCCGTCTCGAAGGGGGGTAATGTTAACCTCAAATCGGAATGGCGAAAAAATAAAGGAAAAAGTGCAAAAAGAACGGAAACAGAGCAAGGCATAGAGGTGGCCTCTAAAACTAAACTGAGGCAAAAAGAGCAATTTTAAAGGAAAGGCACCTCAAAAACTCTAAAAACTCTTGTAAAAGAGCACCAGGCTCCCTCCTATGCCACTTGTAAATTATAGACATGTATAGGCTTAGGGCATGAAGCAAGAAGAGGGGATTAGAAAAAGGGACCTTGCCATAATGGCCAGTCATGTAACAAGGGATGGGCGCCCATGGGGATTTTAGGGTTTGTATACATAAAGTTCAAAAAGTGAATGAAAGCTCATTCTTTGGTGTGTGGCTAAGAAGAGTCCTCTCTTCTTCTCTTATTCTCTTCTTCTTGCTTGTGTGTGTGCTCTTGAGAGAGTGAGTGTGAGAGTGTAAGGGAATGAGTGAGTGTGTGGGAGTGAGGGATCAAGAGGGTGAAGCTCTTCACCATCTCCTCTTCTCTCTTCTCTTCCCTTCGCTTGCCTTGTACGTGGCTATGGTGAATGGAGCTTGGAGATGGAGGAGGCTTGAGGATGCTTGAGCTAGCATCTAGGATCGTGGAGCTACTGACGTGTGAGGGAGGAGGCAACTCATTTTGGCATCAAGGTAAGCTCACTACACCCCGAGAGGATCGACGGCACATCAACTAGGTGAGAGATAGCCATGAGAGCTTGCTTGGAATGCTTGAAGCAATAAGCGGTCTGTGGGTCTTGGTGGTTGAGCGAAAGCCCCCACATGCTCATTGCCTAAATAGTTCACATGTTGTGCCATCTTTTCTCTGCACTAATTGGCCTTAATAGCACATAAACAACCCTCTCTAAACTCTGAAATGGGATCCTATTGTCAAACTTAAGCATCAATAGAAGTCATGTAGAAAGAGAAAAATATATTAAATTTTAATAATATATTAACATTATAATTTTTTTAACATTGGATTGCTTCTTAGCCGAGCATCAGCATAGAGCTATGATAGAAGTACAAAGGCAATCATACAAGGGTAAGTTCTTTATGGCTTTAGTCACTTGTTTGCAATGTCTCTTCACTCTTGGCAATCACCCTTGCATCACTCAGCCACTATGTCTACTTTTGCAACCTCAAAAGCACTCCCCAAAGTGATTGAGCTGATGATTCTCCCATGTAAATAAGTAACAAGAATGTGTCTCACCAACTCCTTCTTAATGAGGATGATCTTGTTGGCATTCAAGGTGATACTAGAGGTATAGAGTACCTTGGAAAGCACTTTGAGAGTCGTGAGATGGGCACAAGGGGTGGGGGTGAAGTTAGTGTGGACCATAGCAATGAATTGAGGGGGGATGCACCTATGTATTGAGCTCGGATAGCATCTCTTCTAAAATCCCCTCAACCCCCTATCTACTAGCAAAGTTATTGATATCTAGCACAACCTACAATCATGAGAAAAACAATTTAACTAAATAAAAATACACACATGAGCAATTAAATATACCTCCTAGGCTTCATCACCCTTGACATTGGCCTCTTGGGTTAGGTCCATGTTGGATTTCAATTCATCTATCAAGCAAAATGGTGGTACCTTAGGTAGAGGGGTGGGGTGTCTCATCGCATCCACCCTAGTGTAGATGGCCTCAAATTCTTCTACCACCCCAGTTTAGCAACTTTCTCAAAGATGTCAATTGTAGCCACTAGGGCATCAATTTTATCCTCAACCTCTTCGAGCTTAGAGGACAAGGTGGGAGCCTGTAATGTTGGCATTGTGTCCCAATGGAAACTCGCATGCTATTTCCAACATGGAGAGTGTCCTCCCATACACCAAACATCTTCTCCACATCATGGAGGAAGACAAACTCTATTAAGTTGACAAAGAACTTGAGCAAGGGTAGTGTTTGCATCCTCACTCTCATTCACCTCATCTTGAGCTATGGAGCAGACTTGGGACACTCTTTGAAGGGAGGTTCCCTCCCCCTCACCACTACTAGTCACCTCCATAGATGAGCCCTTGACGGGGGTAAGAACTATGGCAAGTTCTTTTGTTGTAGCCTCCTCTTTTTTGCTATGTTTGGTGGCTTTGGCCTAGGGTTTGGAGCATCTTTTAGTAAGCCACTAACTTGAACCTCCTCATTAATCTTGAAAATAGACAAATCTTCTCACTCATTGAGTATGAGGATAAACATTGTTGTCCATGAGAGGAATTGGTGACCAAACGCATCAATCCCAAGTGCCTTGGCCTATTAGATGGTAAGTTTTCTATGAAAGTTAGGATTTAGGTTCTTCAATAACATAGAGAGCCACTTTTCAAAGGCCTCATCTTCTTTGATATACTTCAAGAGGTCAACAACAATGACCTCTTGGAATCCCTCAAAAGACACCACATGCTCTCAATAGTGGATCATTCATGTATTCCGTAGACCCCTTGAGATTAGTCCCATACCAAAGAACTATATCAGAGAAAGAGATATGAGGATTAATAATTTGGAATAGGTCTTTGCAACCTTTGAATTCTATCTTCTCCAAAAAAGTGATGAAATTGTTTAGTTGGGAGTTCATGCTTGTGTACAACATAGGGGAACAAATTCAAAGCAAGTGTCCCAAGGTGAGAGAGAGACAAAAAGCAAGTTGTGAAAAATGAGAATGAGAGACTTGCAAACTTTTGTGTGTGTGTGTGTGTGTGTGTGCGCGCGTGCGCGTGCGCGCGCGTGTGGGTGTGAGTGTGGGTGTGGGTGTGGGTGTGTGTGTGTGTGTGTGTGTGTGTGTGTGTGTGTGTGTGTGTGTGTGTGTGTGTGTGTGTGTGTGTGTGTGTGTGTGTGTGTGTGTGTGTGTGTGTGTGTGTGTGTGTGTGTGTGTGTGTGTGTGTGTGTGTGTGTGTGTGTGTGTGTGTGTGTGTGTGTGTGTGTGTGTGTGTGTGTGTGTGTGTGTGTGTGTGTGTGTGTGTGTGTGTGTGTGTGCGTGCGTGCGCGCATGCGCATGCGTGTGCATGTGCGCGTGTGTGTGTGTGACCATTTAAAAAAAGAGAGAGACAACCATTAGAAAACTTAACTTTGAAAAATAGTAATATTTACAAATAAAATAGAGAACTAGCATAATGGAGAAGCATAATATATCATTCTTCAATTTCAATTCCGTCTTCAAATTGTACATGGATCTCAACTTCATGCAACGCCATAGATATAATGAGGATCTTTTCTATTCTTTTTCTCGCTTGAAAAAAAAATCAAAATTATTGTGCAAGGATCAAAACATAGTAGCTCATAGAAAAACTCAAAAAATACACCTTTTTATGTCCAACTCAAAAACTGAAATGATTAGTATCCATACTCCCCTTTAGAGCTAGATGTTCATGCACATTTAATAAGCTCCATCACTCAGACTTTCTACACCAACTCATTTAGAATGAATATCTATAAGCACAAAATATACTTATAAGTAGATGAAAATCATGACTGCAAAGCAACTAAACTAAGAAAAGGAGTACCTATGGAGGCTCACAATTAGACGAGAATACATGATGTGTATTGTGGGGGGGGGCAAGCTTCAAATCATTTGCAATGTAAAGAGATTGTAATATTGGAACTAGACCAACATCTTAGACCTCCTTAAACCCGAGTAATCTCCCTTTCCACAATGATTCTTCAATAAATCATGATTTCTTACTCGATGAGGGCCTATTACTCTTGGTTGCATGTACATCCATGAGTATTTATTGAATATTGCTTTTATCCATTATCCATGCTTGTCCTTTGTATTATAAACATATATAGCCTCAATGGAATCTCGAAGACACTGTTGATGACTTACAAATGTCATCAAAATTATTCAACAATAAGAAACTTGTAGCCCTTGGGAGGAAGAAAATAAGGAGTTGACTGGAAGAAAGGGAGGAATTGTGGCTATGGAGCACCAATTGACAATGATGCCTTTGAGGCTATGGCTATGGTTGTGGAAGGAATGAGGTAGTGGAAAGATTTGATAGATGGATTAGTGGAATGGAGAGGGAGTACCAAAAGAAGTAATAGTTCTCGTAGAAACACACAAAAAAAGCTTTTACTTGACTATACACAACATGAAATAAGACTTTTGAGGACAAGGGGAAATTTGGGGAGAGGAAGGAAAAGAATTCAATTTTTGCCCCCCACTTTTGGATGCCTTATGGGGCCCCCCTAGCATGGGGGCAATATTGTCAAGGGGTTTTCTTTTTTCTTTTTTTGGGTGCAGGGGGGGGAGTGGAGTAGGGGGACAAGCCGACTTGTGGTGGGCCCAAGGAAAAAGGGGAGCAAATAAAATGCGAACAACACCCCCTCTCCAATTGGTCTACCTCAAATCTCTTGTCATTATTATTAGGAAAGTCATTAACTCTTACATTAAAGGGCCCTTTTTAGTCCATCTTTCCTGTATCGGTACCATCTTTGATTGTGAATTTAAAGGTGAGATGTCTAAGTCTGCAAAAATAGATGCATAATCAAGGAGGTCAAATAGTGTGGCATAAAAGGAGATACCGGCCAACTAATGGAAAATCTATGAAGCAATTATGGTTTCATTTGCAATTTTAAGGGAGAAGGTTGTAGAGACAATTGATACAAAAGTGGTGAGCAAGTCTGCGAATACTACAATAATTCCAAAGGATGACACACCAACGTGCAATAATGGAGGATCCAATGAACATTAGCCTTGTTCTAATGGTCAAGCCTACTCTTACAAAGTTTGAGAGCAAGTCTATTGAAATAATATCTCACAAGCCATACATGAAACAAATAGATAGAGACATATACATATGCATGAGAAAGGGGATAGATATTGAAGAAGGATAAATGAGCAACAATCATCTCAATTCAATTCAATGTCAAAGCAACTCAATCTTCATTAAAAGCATAGAGAGAACACAAAAAGAAGAAATTAAGCATACCTAGTGCCAGGAAATTGAAGCAGACAATAAGTACAAGCACCTTTTGGTATTGCCTTTAATCTTAGTTTTGTCATTAAAATCAAGCACTTGTTTTTCCTATGTCAAGATACTACATTTCTGACTCAAATATCATGCCTCTTAACTCAAGTTGTGAGCCACATAAGTGAAGCATGGGAATTTTTTTTATTGTTAACCTCGATGACTCTTTTTCCTATTCAAAGGTAGCAAGTATTCAAGTAAGAGATCCAAAACTCTTAACTCAAAAGTTGGTCGACTTCAATCAAGAGATCAAGTAAAGTGTAGGTGACTTGTTGGAGGTAAGCACGATCAAGTAAAGTGTAGGTGACTTGTTGGAGGTAAGCACTGCCAACAGGCCATTGTAATAGCATCTGCCCTAAAGGGCAATATTAACCCAGAAAAATCTTAAGAGAATAGGCTATTTTCATTTGGCAATTGGACTTTACAAATTCTTGTGAAACTCTATCTAAGCATTGAAATGCAAATTTAGATGCTTGGAAATTTTGTATTCTAAAAAATAGGAATTTCAACTTTTAAAGGTTTTTAAAGAACATCAAATGCTTGTTGTTAGAACATATTTATATTTATGTTGTCTACCTCTTGAGTTCCATCATCTTGTCACTCACTTTGTCCATTCGCCCATGAGTTGGATGATGTATCCTCCTCACTACTATATTAAATAATATTGTTTTCATCTGAATTTAGACCATGCATTCATAAGTCCTAGCTCGACTTTGCTTGCTTTTTTCTAATCCTAGTATTCCCTACTAAGTTCATCGCTAGCATATAGTTGCCTACAAGTGCATCTTTATGCCCTATTTAAAACCAATGCACATTTATAGAGCATCTTTTAATATCATCCTTCTTAACCTCTAAGACTTTGGCAATTCAAAACTCATGGCCCATCTTATCACCTTCAACTAATGAGGCTACAGGTGAGCCCATCTTAATATAATTGTAGCTTCTTAGTTATTCATCTAGAAGCAAGACTTTAAGTGACTATCCAACTCACAACCAAACCAAAATAATGAGAGTGGGGTTGTCATTTGATACACGACCCCTTTTTATTGGCCACTTAGAAATGATGGCCTTGATTTAGGGTGAGTATTGGTGCTTGTGGCACAAAGTGTTGAAGTGGGTCGAGAAGAAAATGTCATAGGTTCTACCAAAAAGGCAAGGCATAGTCACAACATCCTAGACGAGACAAAGTTATTAATAATGATGGAGATTAGCCTTTTATGTGCTTAGACAATAACATTTGATTGGTTCAAAAGTGAACACTTTTTGTTCCTTATTTGGTGGGACTTTTGTTAAATTTTTAAATTCATTTAGTAATTGAATTATTACAAGAGTAATGATCTCTCTTACATGCAAGGCTTTACCATTGAATGCTCCTACGTGTAGAATGGTAAACATTGCTTTTACATGTAAGGCTTACCATGGAGGACTCTTACATGCAAAGTTGGTAATGCCTTCTCATTCTCATCTTTCATTAATTGCTTTAAACTATTCTTCTCATTTTCATTTGCTCACATTTTACTTTTTCTTTCTTGTTTTTGAATGGCCATAATGTTAGTTCATATCGTATCTCAAATATGGGTACATTGTTGCTAGAAATAAGTTGTAGCTTGCCAAAGTGAGAGACATGGATATGAGCACATGTATATAAAAATAAAAACATGTACTAGATTGACACTTTTCTGTATGACTAATAGAGCAAACATACTATGTATTGATTGTGCTAGCTAATGATGTTTGTCCTTTAGCAATAGTGAAAAGTCCTTTTACAAGTTTGATAAAAAGGGCCTTACTTATTGACATGTACTACTTATCGCCAAAAAGAATGCTCTATGTGAAGAACAAGAAGAAAAAGAGGTATGATGTAGCTTCCTCACAAAAAACATAAATCCCTAAAATTAGAAGTTTCGAACCAGAAGTTATTATTGCTACTTTATAAGCATATTTTCTATCTTTAAAAGGAATTACACCAAAGCTAATTCCTGAAGCACAAAATGATAGCTAAGCCTATGTGCCATGTGGAGAAAAATTACTTTTGAGAAACGTATAAAGTAGGCTTAATGAACAGATATAGTCTCTCTCCAACACATGCTACCTAATATGCTATGTAGTAATGTGCACTCTTTCTTCTGTTTTGACCGTGCATGTGCTACAAAGTACATATAATGCTCTTTTGTCTCCTAAGTCCTTCTCTTTGTCTTCATTGTTGATGTTTTCTTCTTCTTCAATGCTACTACGTCTTATTAATTATTATGCATCACTCTCTCATTAATCAAGTAGGGAGTGGACCGCGATCCCTACCCCCCGCCCCCTTCAACTCCCCTCCCCTCTTTGCCGTTATACCTTTACATATGAAGGGGTTTGTTGGAGCACAAACATGGTGATGAGTAGAAGATCAAATTGGAAATGCCAAAAGAATATATAAGCAAGGTGGAAATCTCCATTATCAATGTGAGTTGGGCCATGCTAGTAGGGCTTCAAGTAGGGGGATATGATAGCACCAACAGAATTGCTCTCTCTCTCTCTCTCTCTCTCTCTCTCTCTATTATTCCATGACCTTTTGTTATTGACTCCCTCATACATGGAGTTAGAGAGGAACAAAAGAGAATAGAGGTCCCTAAGCGACCACATCTCAAGCCTTCTTGAATCATAGTAGGCCCCATCATCATAAATCAACTGGATGCACATGCCAAAGAAGAAGTAGACCAACTTGATCATTGAATGTTTCCTTACATCTATGCATCTTGCTATTTCCACATGCTCCCCACTTGATCAACTTGATGCACAAAATTGATTGTTGAATGTTTCCTTACATGTATACATCTTGCTACTTCCACATGCTTCCCACTTGTGCAGGTTAAATTTGACAAGTGTAAATTTTCATTTCTAATTATGGATGTCAATACCCTACTAACATGGGTTCAAGTCAAGCCAAATTCAATTAATCATTGTGATTGGTAGTTGCACGTGGCATCATTAGGTAGGCATCAACAGATGGTTCATAGCCAGTGGGTAGATCCTCGCATGATGTAGGTGGAAGAAAGCCCTTGATTTGCAAGAATTGTGGCCATCATCTACTTCTTACAAGTTAGATGGATGGACATAAACATTTGTCAAGAACTGTGGCAACATAATCAAACCCATTCAATGCTATGCTGGGGGAAGAACATCAATGTTTAGAAGAGGTAGTGATAAGTCAATATAGATAAGGAAGGATGGTTATGCAAAAGGAAGGGAAAGGAGGATGTAGAAAAATATGGAAGTACCAACATAGAAGGATGCTAAAGCTATGCATGGGGTTGCTAATCTTTCAATGAATACAGTCGTTGAGGAGAAGGTAGTTTATGGTGGCCGAAGAAGATCGTTCACATATTAAAAGAAACCATTGCTTGACGGCAAAATCGCCATAGAAGCAAGACCATATGGTTAACAAGCTTCGCCAACCTTATTATTCATTTAGAGAGAGAGAGAGAGAGAGAGAGAGAGAGAGAGAGAGAGAGAGAGAGAGAGAGAGAGAGAGAGAGAGAGAGAGAGAGAGAGAGAGAGAGAGAGAGAGAGAGAGAGAGAGAGAGAGAGAGAGAGAGAGAGAGAGAGAGTTGGGTTTCCAATTATCTCAATGTCAAGAGGGTACTTTGGTATAACCTTTTCTAATGACATTTACATACTATTTTTAATGACATTTACTTGCTTAATTATATAAATTGATCATGTTTATGTTTAAGTTGATGATGTGCATGCCTATTATGTCACGTAGAATTAGGAAGGAGAAATATAAAAATATCTTAGTTAAAAAGAAAAAAATGTTGCAAGTGATAAATCTAGCAAGTTATGATCAAGCCTTTAGACCCAGCAACACAGGTCAAGGGCCACTAGTATACATATTATTTGCAAAAATCTCTAGTTGTTGATTATGCAGGTAATGCACACACACACACACACACACACACACACACAGAGCAACAGCTAAATCTTAATATAATAATATTTAAAGCATGAAATTTGAAAAAGAGCATACCTTGATCTCATAGAAGTAGGGCATAGGAGAAACATATAGGAGTTGTTCACGTTAGCAAGCCTTCTAAAACCAATTGTCAAAGTTTTCAATGAAAATTAGAAACCATTTCTCAAGCAAAAACCATCGCCACTCTCTCTCTCTCTCTCTCTCTCTCTCTCTCTCTCTCTCTCAACAAAGCCTTATCTATACTATTAGTTAAGGAGAGGTGGGGGGCGGGTGCCACGTGGCAACCCCCACCTCCCCCACAAAAAAAAAAGAGAACGCAGGGGCGGGTGCCATGTGTCTAGCACCCGCCCCCGGCGCCGGGGTGAGTCTTGGCGCGGAGCGCCTAGTAGAAGGCTAAGAACATCATTGAGCTTCAAATCGATTGGTCTAAAATCAAACAAACGAGATATTGAGCCGGAGTTTACAAAACTACATGTGTGTGTCCCATAGTCTTTTGGTTATGGGTCGGTGTCTTTTATGTCAAGATAAGAGATGAGCTATGGGCAAATGTCCAAAACTTATCGAGTTTAAAGGTTGGGAATTGGGCAATGAAATTTAACCCCTTGGCATGTCAAACGTTATCTTGTCACATTTGAAATGTGAAAAGTCAATGTCTAGCTTGACAAAAGGAACTCTGAAAGGGGGAGAGAGAGAGAGAGAGAGAGAGACCCAACCACGGCTATGGAGATCTATCATCTCATCAGAGCCACGGTCTGGGCCTTTGATGGCCTGCATCTCCTACCATCGTCGGTCTCAGCTTGAATCCGCCCCTCTCCTTAGCGCTCGTCTCAGCAATGGATCCGCGCCATGGCGCCGCGGGTAACAGCGATCAACAGCCACAGACAAAGAAGAAGAAGAGGGGCCGGCCTAAGAAAGCCGACAGGGTGGCCTCTGCCTCTGCCGATGGTACCCCCGCCGCCCCTGCAATGCCTAGGGTTTCAGCACCGAAAGAGGCGGCCGAAACCATGGCTGTCAGAACGCGACAGCAGCCGATCGGCCAGACCGTCCACGGCGTGGTGGAAGGATTCTTCGATGTTGGATATCTCGTCAAGGTTCGCCTCGGGGACTCGGATGTGGTCTTCCGCGGGGTCATCTTCGATCCGCACATGTCTCTTCGGGTCGAGGGCAAACTCGACATCGCCCCCGACGTGCAGAGCATCAGCAGTGCTTCACAACCCCCATCGCTGGCTCCTTTTCCATCATTGACAGCGAATCATGACCCTTCACCAGCACCGGCTCTGCCATCGACAGCTCCTGATGCAAATCATGATATGCAGAGCATCAGCAGTGCTTTGCCTCCCCCATCACTGCCTCTTCTTTCATCATTGACAGTGAATCATGACCCTTTGCCAGCTCTGGTTCCACCATCGACAGCTCCCGGTGCGAATTATGACCACCGTGTTTCACCATCGACAGTTCCTGCCGCAAATCATGGCCTCCATGCTCTCAGGCCTCCCCCCCTTGCTGCCTCTCAAGCTCTGGGAGCCTCTGGTGGTGATGGATCTCGTATAGCTCGCCCAACTGCACACAGATCGTCTTTTGCAAATCCAAGTTTGTCGAACATCATCTACCCAGCAGGCTCGCAGGTTGGCCTGGGCCATGGCATGTTCCCTTCTGAAGGACATAGTTACAATCTGCCTTATTTGTCAGGTTCAGGAGCAGGGGACTGTGCTACTGGTAGGTATCCATACAGAGAGGATGAACAAGGTGCTTCTCCTCTTCCTAGCTTGTAAAAAAGCAGAGGAAATGACTGTTTGCAGAAAAGGAGAAAGTAATGCGGCAATTTCCAAACAGCCGTGCAATGTCAGAGCTCGCAGAAACAGACATGACAGGGCATTGAGACGTTTGTCATAAGAGGTGACAGCATGCCAGGGTCCTGAGAAGGTGGTTATAGAGCTACCGGACACATTAATGCCTGCAATGTTGCAAAGTGTTTTAACTTTTAAGGAATTGTGGTTCATTGTTGACTACAAGGTGGTTGATCTAAGCATCCTCAGTCATCCCCATGTCATCAATATGAGCAATGCCTGAGTGGACTTGAATGCAGCTACAATGCTAGCAGATAGTCGTCCATGAGCGGAATCTGGATTCTTGGCCTGTGGGTGGATTCAATCTGTGCGAATCTGATCAGAATTCTTTTAATAAGAGGCATGCAGATAGAATCTTGATTGTTGGCCTTTGGACTGATTCAGTCTGTACAGATTGATCTAATTACTTTTAAATAAGAGGCGTCTCACTGGTTTTATCCCGTGAAGAAAAAAACCATGGTGCAGGGAGATGCATCCATGGTGCTCTGGTGTGTTTGACTTATGAATATATATGCTTCTGCAAATTATGTGGATCCTCTCTTGGCGAGAGGAAAACCTCTTTCAAAAGGCTATAGGTCACAAATGTGCAGAATGGAGAGAACGCTTTGCAAATGAATGTCTATCAAAAGTGCCTGAACTCATACATCCTATTGTGGTTCGTTTACAACCCAGAAAGACTTATTTCCATTGCAAGGGGATGCCTATTTGTAAAAGGGTCTTAAAAAAGATTACCATAGACCATCTATTGCAAGAATGCCCAGTTGTAGGGCTTCAAAAGCTTAAATTTGGAAGGAAATTTGTATAATGAAGTCATCTGCTCTTACCTGTGAGGGCTCTTGTGAAAAAGGTATAGATGATGTATAAATGCTTAGCATGTGAAGGGCCTTCCATTTGGAGAAATACACCATGTATCAACTGTACTAGTTTTGCCAATGTTACATAGCAAACCACCAAATTTTTTCATCAGCTTGGCTCATTTTGCTCACATGCTCACTTGCATATGAATGCACTCACATGCATGCATCATACTCCTTTTGGGAAAACATTTCTGTACCAAACTTTTGCCGTGGTACATCCAAAGATATATTTGGGTGAGTCAAATGCTAACAATCTGTTCCAAAATGACAGGTCAAGGAATTTTGCAGAATCGTATGAATTGAGGAGAGACTTTTAAAGAGAATGTTTGAATTGATTGTTAAGGGAAGTATCTTAGTGGAAAATATAGATGCTTATGAGCAATGTAGAGTTCCATTTCACTTGTCATATGGTTCAAGTGGGGAGAATTATAGCAAAGAAGCCAATTATATGAAATGCTTTCAGGACAAACCATCTACTTGGGCAAGACAATGAACAACATATTAGGTGGCAAGACAAGCATAGTATGATAGCTTATGGCGTAAGGGATGGAGCACTCTAATGTGTAGGTGCAATGTGCATTTGCCAAGAGATGACGAACCAATAAAAATAAAAAGATTAGCCATGGGTGTTATATACAATGGTATAGGGTGAAAACATAGTTTGGTAGTATAATAGGGATTGTAAAACACCTCAAATTTTGTTTCCTGTTTAGTCTTATTTGGGAATTATCTTTCCTTGGGCATATGTAATCATAATGGTTTTTGTGATGTCTTCCCATCATGATTTATTAAATGCTCTCTCTCTCTCTCTCTCTCTCTCACATGTCGTTATCTTTCACAATCCATGCTCGTGTGTGTGTGTGTGTGTGTGTGTGTGTGTGTGTGTGTGTGTGTGTGTGTGTGTGTGTGTGTGTGTGTGTGTGTGTGTGTGTGTGTGTGTGTGTGTGTGTGGTGTTGTTACCTTCCATTGCTTGCTCCTAGTTCTCTTTGTCTATGTACTACCCATAGATTAATCTGACATGGATAATTTATGTAGCAACTTCTCATTTCAAACAAATTAGCCTGGTGACAATATGGAAGGTGGCATGGATATTGTTAAAGATATTGAATCCACAAATCGGATTATGGAGAGATTTGAATATCCTTGGGATGGGGCAATGTCTCAACAAGAGAGTTTCTATGTGTGGATATTGGGTTGCTAAGAAAAGAGAACAGTGAAGAAAAGAAAAAGAAAGTAGCAAATTAAAAGATTGGCATGGATATTGTTAAAGATATTGAATCCACAAATCGGATTATGGAGAGATTCAAATATCCTTGGGATGGAGCAATTTCTCAACAAGAGAGTTTCTATGTGTGGATATTGGGTTGCTAAGAAAAGAGAACAGAGAAGAAAAGAAAAAAAGTACCAAATTAAAAGATCCATCTTCAATAGATGAAGAAATGCCAATAAAGTAGATGTGTTTAGCTATGGCAAAGTTTTAGCACAAGCAAACACTAAGACTTGTGATAGGTACCCAAAGAGAGTTATTCCAAAAAGTATTGCGTCATCCAAAATTTTTAGAATTTGCAATCATCTACATGCAATGTTAAGAGTGCTCTATTATCTTACATTATAGCACACTCAAGTAGCTCTAGGTACCCTACTCCTAACATGGGCTCTGTTTTAAGAGATCTTTGACCATGGTGTTGAATAATGTCACATCCACAACACAAATGACTTATACAAGAATAGCATGTATTTCGAGTGTTCATCGGAGAAACATTGTTGTAGCTAGTTCTCCTCTTGAGATTAAAGATGATGAGAAAGTTTTGCTATTATTTGTCAAAGGCAATTGCCTTGACACAACATCATCAAAGGTAAAGCAAGAGATCTACCATATGCCTTTTGGATCATGGACACTCAAGTTTTGCCCAACAAAAAAGATATATGTTGCAAGAGGATTAGATGAAAAAGTATTGTTAAGCATCTTGTGCATTTTCTCAATGACTCCCAAGTTAATTCAAACCATTGTTGGTATCTTTTATTCCTTCATTTTGTGTCATGGGTGTTGTAGTCTACATATAATACATTTTGATGTACCTCATACACTCCATGTAGTAAAGAGAATTTATATTGATATGAAGATACTCGAATTGAACCTTGTACCACCCTATGCTTTCATGTTAGGTACTTAATAATACTTTTCATCTAATTGGAGCACCATGTAATAATCTTTGAAGGTCCTTCATCTACTCTTTACTACCAGACAAGGCACATAATAGGGCATTCCATTTGGTTTGGTACTAGCATATTCCCAGTATTGTACCAATTTAAACTTTATAGTACTATCATGGTACCCTACAATATCAATTTTGGGGTTGGAGGCGGGGGGGGGGGGGGGGAACAAAATGTCTCTACTACTCTATTATATTTTATAGTATAGTACCACAATGTTTGTATGAAGTTTCAAATTGGTAATGTACAATATCAAATAGATCTAATACTCTAGTACATTTCTTGGTATAGTACCAAAAGGGTACTATTAAGTACCATGTGCTTTTGTGAAGTATCCAATTGGAATTATACAATACTTTATCATATTTCCTAACATGGTACTAAATGCTTTTGTAAAGTGCAAAATTGTTAGTCTATAGTACCAAAAGGATCTAGTACTCTAGTACATTTCCTGGTATAGTGCGGAAAAAATACTACAAAGTTTCAAATTGGGGGTACCCAATTGCTCCATTACTTTATTGTATTTTCTATGGGGGTACCCAATTGCTCCATTACTTTATTGTATTTTCTATAGCAATACCAAATGCCTCTATAAAGTTCCAAATCAGTAGTGTACTATACTAAATGGCTCAAGTACTATGTCATAGTACCAAATATTCAAGTACTTCTGTAAAGTTCCAAATCGGTTCTATATAGTACAAAATGCTCAAGTACTTCTGCAAAGCTCCAAATCAGTTTTATATAGTGTCAAACGGCCCAAATACTATGTTATATTTCATAGCATCTCACCAAAATTCTTCTATAAAGTACCAAATTGGTTATTTATATAGACCTAAAGTGGATCTGTGGACTACCAAAAAGGGTCCCAAATGGGTCTAGTACTTTGTTATTTCTCCTAGCACAATACCAAAATACTTCTACAAAATACCAAATTAGTTCTGTGTAGTACCAAATTGGGTCTAGATAGAATGAAAAGGGGTTACTAAATGAGTCTTATACTCTATTATATTTCCTAGCATGGTACCAAAATTCTTCTATAAAGTCTCAAATTCATACTATAAAGTATCAAATTGGAACTATAAAGTCCTAAATTTATACCGAATATCACCAAATTAGGGTATCAAAATGTTCTAGTACAGTACCAATGATTCTTTTAAATGAAAAACTACCCTTCTAAGTTTCAAAGTTTAATGTTACAAGTTGACTTGTACCAAACATTCAAAAGGGACTTATCTATAAGTAAAAACATCTCTTAGATGTTTTCATGCATTAAAGCCTTTGTCTAAAAGTTGAAGGAGTGCTATATATGTTGTTGCATATATCATGTCCAAATTGTGTGTTTCAAAAGGGAGGCTCTTAATCCGATGTGATAAAACAAGTTTGGGAACCATGGAAAGAATCATGTCTATATATGTTTCATCTATTCCATAAATGATGATCCAGGTTAGTGTATGGGAAACCAATCAATATATCATAGCACCACCCATATGTTGGCATCACTCATGTGTCCAAAGCCTTGTGATTCAAAATACTGTTAACCCTCAAACGAACAAACGTGGAAAAACCGGAAGAGCTGAAGCAGAAGACAAGGCCAAGGCAAAAGTGAAACGGAAGATGAAGACGTGCCAAGAAAAATCTGGAAACACAAGAAGCGCAAAAAAGTCCTAAATAAGGGAACAAGGCGCACAAGGAAAAGCGCAAGTCAATACGTTTGTAAAAGGGCGCAAGCGCATCATGGTTCAATTCAAGGAGCGCCGGGCTCTCACTCGTGCAATTTGTAAATGTAGATGGGCGGTGGAAAGGAAGCTGGGAAGATAGAAGGACAATGGGAAAAAAGGGCCTAGGCCACGGCCGGCCATGTAAAAAAAGGGAAAAGGGGATAACCGCCCAAAAGGGATTTAGGGTTTTGTATGTAAAGTTGAAAAGTGAATGAGAAGCTCATTCTTATGTGTGGCCAAAAGTGGCTCTCTTCTTCTTCTTCTTGCTTGCTTGAGCTTGTGCTTGAGAGAGGGAGTGTGAGAGTGTGAGGGAGTGAGTGTGTGAGGGTGAGGGACCCGGGGAGGAGAAGCTCTTCATCTTCTCCTCTCTTCTTCTCTTCTCTTCTCTTCTCTTGTCTTGCTCGCGGTAATGGAGCTTGGAGCGTGGAGCTTGAGGATGGAGCATGCTTGAAGCTTACACTTGGATCGTGGAGCTATTGGAGTGCGCAGGAGAGGTAGTAACTCGATCGGCATGGAGGTAAGCTCACTACACCCGTAGATATGGATAGCGCGTCGGCTATGTGAGAGGTAGCCATTAGTGCTCGGCTTGGAATGCTTGAAGCAATAAGCGGTCCGAGGGTCTTGGCGGTTGAGCGAAAGCTCCCACATTTTGGTTCCGTTGCCGAGACCAACGGATTCAAGCCTTGAGCGCTTGCGCGCTTCGAATCGAGTATTGAAGTAGGGTTTTCCCCGAACCAGTGCTTGGTAGATAGGTAGGAAGCGAGGGAGTTTGAAGAGGTATTCGATCTCCTTAGCAAGTAGGTTTCTAGTTTTTTGGATTTGGAAAAGCATGTTGGAGTAGTGTAGGTGATTGCTTTGTGATTTGTATGCATTTAGGGTAGAAAAAAACAAAGAAAAAGAAGTAAACAGTTGGGTTTTCTGTTGTTGTATAACAGGCTAAAACAGGAAAATAGGGGCACAGATCCTTGGAGTGCCATTTAATTTGAGCACCACAGTGATTCCAAGCATGTTTGGCATTTCCTTGTAGTGATTTGCACCTATTTGGAAGGCGCTGGATGATTCGGTGGAGTAGACGTTGACCTAGAGGCATCGCACGCAACTCACGGGCCGTCATCCGCGCCGTCGGAACAGGCCGTCCGAGTCCCAGAATTGGACCACTCCAAAAATCGGACCACTTTTCCGATCCGATTCCCAGAATTGGACCGTCCGACTACTAGAATCAGACCAGTCCCAAAATCGGACCGTCCGACTACTAAAATCGAACCACCCTGTCTGATCCGATTCCTAGAATCAGACCACTGCAAAAATCAGACGTGACCAAAATCGGACCACTCAGCCGATCGGACCAACCCAAAATCAGATCGGACATCTGAGAATCGGACAGAAAACTGTCAAAATCGGACACGTATCTAGGACACAAAGTTTGACGCATCTAAACCCTGAAATTGACCCCAAAGGTTACGTAGAGCTAAAGGCACATCACAGATCCATCACTGGGCTAAAACTTAGAGCAAGTAGTTTAAAATTTGGCTATAAATGGTCCTCCAAATTGCACATGGCATTTACCGTAACGGCCCTATGGGCTAGGGGGGACTGCCCCCCCGGGACCCCCGCAGAGGGGGCTCTGCCCCCTCCGCACCTCCCCCAAGTAGGGTGGAGAGAAAATGCGCATCGTGATAGATCCTGCAAATTGGACCCTAGTGTAGTAATGGCTCTACATGAGCATGGATTCTCAATTGCAAAAGAGCAACCAAAAGCCCATACACGAACAGAGAGAAACCAATACCCTAGAACATCAATGGGCCAATCTAGCCAACAAGGGCAAAAAGGCCACACTGGAAAAACACATACGTGTTGCATTCGGACTGCATCTACTCAAAGCAGAAAGCAACGACATCAAGCTAAAACAGTGAGAATAACTAGATATGACAGTCCTGACGATAGATGCTCCTTGAATAGCACTGCATTGACGATCCAAGACATCAGTGGGGAATCCACATCTGGGCATGTAGTTGCGGACTCAAGGGCATTTGTCAGAAGGCTTAAATTTACAAGTCAAGACCCGAAAGACGAAGACATTGTACCACCTGCTTATCTTAGGGTCAAACTCACCACGAAAAGAGAGCATGCTATCGATGCTCTGATTGATGAAGGAGCAGATTTCAATATCTTAACCTATGAAGCATGGACCCTACTAGGCCAACCAGAGCTCACACTGGCTAATGCAACTCTTAGCCCTTACGGGGGACATCCACAAGCACTTATAGGGAAGTGCAAAATCCTTGTGACAATTGAAACTGAAAGCTTTCCTATCCTATTTCATGTTCCTCCAAATAGTGCTAATTACAGGAAGGAAACCTTCCTAGGAAGACCCTTCAAAAGGGTGACCAAGTGTGAGGCCGACTATCTAGCACAGAGGATACACCTGACACTACCGGGTGTGAGGATAGTCACAACCTTTAGCAAGGGTGACCTCATCGAACCGTGAGGGAAAGACAAGGAAGGTGCTGACGCAATAGTCAAGCCTACTAATGAGAGAAAGGACTTGTTGGAAGAGTTGATACAAGCACAGGTCGAACAACAAGAACTAGTGAGTGAGACCATGCCTGAAACAAGAAGGTCAAGAGACAATGCCAAGGACGGGCTTTGGACTTACAAATATCGTAGAAGACCCCAAAAGAAGCCCAAGCCTTATAGACGAAGACATCGATGGAGGGTCAGCACAACGCCGCGATGGATATCCAAAGCGTTGCTACGTGCTCAAGGGTATTACGCAGGTAACCGATGGATTTGGGCGCCAAAATCCCCTGCTAAACCACCTCTATCAGCTGAAGGCTAGATTGCATCCAAAGCAATGAAGCACAGGAGGAAATCTAAGAGAAACTCCAGGTCTTGAGGCAGGAAACCAAACATGAGTGTCCAAGAGAAAGAGCCTCAGCCTAGCATGCTTAATAAGCACAGGTCATGTGTAACCATTGAGCATGCACAAAAGCCATTAGTGCCCAAAAAGCCTTTAATTTCCCGAGAGAATAATAGACATCATAGGCACAACATTGCTCATGGCAAGGCTGATCGCTCAACAAAGCAAATGGCACAATCGTCTAATAGCCTCGAGCAAATAATTCAACCAGTGCCAAGTCCACCTAAGAGTCCTAGACCTCGAGCAAATCATTCAGCCAGTGCCAAGTCTGTTGGGGGTAAAGGCGCCTCCGCCGTGCCGCCCCGTGTATTACTACACTGACAGTACCCGCCACTGCACACTGCAGGTGGCGGGCGCCCGTCACGTCACTTTATTCTTTATTCTTTTAGTGACAGTTTGAATAAAGGAAGGCCCGGTCACACATTGTGACCGTTGGAGTTCCCATTTCTTGTCTCTCTCTTTCTTGCTCTTGCTCTCCCGCCATAGCTCGCGTGCAAGCTTCGATCCTTCTCACCTTTCAACTGGTATCAGAGCTTGGCATTCTCTTGCTCGAGCTCGACTCGGTGCTTCCCGACCTTCGCATCGACTCGCTTCACGCATTGGGTCTCCATCCCGGCAGCCATAGCCGACCTCTTGAGCTCCCGACTCTCCCCAGCTTCCCGAGCTCCATCCTGGCCTTCTTGAGCTTCATCAGGGCCTTGCCCTTGAGGTATTGCGTCAGCATTTGCAGGCATTTGAGTGTATTCTCAGATTGAAACAGGGCAGGAACAAAGGGCAGCCACTCTTCTTGAGCTCCATAGCTCATATCTTCCCTCCCCTTTGCATTGGGCCTTCATGGCTTGGTATGTGCCTACCTTGGGCCATCATTGAGCCCCCCATTACCCCCTTTTCAGCCCATGTGGAGCAGCAGCAAGTTCAGCACTAACAGGGCAGATTGCATCATTTTTTTCCAGGCTGTGAGCACTCATCTACTTCAGCTCCACACTTGGCCATTGCTTCTTGCTCTCTACCTTGATCAAGAGGGGTTAGACTTCATGTTTGATGTCATTCAAGCTTTGGGCATTGGTCTTGATCATTCGGGGCTGATTTCTTCAGATTTGGGACTGTCATAAACTGTCATAACAGGCTGAAAACAGGGCAGCACCATTGGCATTAGCATTTGTTGCTTATACTCCATTCCGGTTGTGCTATTTGATGCCCATATGCGGTCTACATGATGCCTAGTGCCTTGGGAATGTATGCACATGATTATGCCATGATTTTGGCTTGAAATATTGGCTGATTTGGGACTGTTATTTACTGTTATACAGTGCTGGAAACAGGGCAGCCACACTTGGCATTGGCATTTAATGCTTATACTCTACTCCGGTTACCTTGTTTGATGCCCGTATGCGGTCTACTTCCTACCCGGATGTATTGGGGATGTATGCATTTGGTTTGACCATGATTTTGGCTTGAATTTGGGGCTGAAATCTACTGTTTAGAACAGTAAATACATGCTGGAATAACAGTGGGCTGAAGGTACTTTACATGCTTTGGCACTTACCTACTGATACCGGATGTATGCTTTGAGCTTTGGCATGATATCTCTGACATTTGGGGACGACTTGGAGCATATGTATGAGATTATGGGATGCTTTTGAGCTTCGCATTAGCTCCGTCTTCACTGGCATTTGGACCGACTCGGCATGCTCGTGGACCGCCTATGCCTCATGTCTCTGCTTGACAGTTAGGCTTTTGCATTACATGCTTTGGTTCGTGACATATGCTATTTGGTTCGTGTATGCCATACCGACATTTGGAGCTTGGACTTGGATGTATTTGAGCATTCCCGGCTTACTTGATCACTGATCTTGGTTGCTATTTGGATGTCATTGAGTTGACCGAGAGCTTATTTGGGCTTATGTATTGCTTCATGGTTAATACGACCGGTGCTTCATGTATGTCATGCTCTCTCGGATGCGCTTGATGCATTGACAGGGTCACTTATCACTGGTGCTTTCTCTTGGGTTGTTTGAGCTTTTGAGCTCGCTTTGTACGCCTTTTGTGCCAGTGGGAGCATTTTACATGCTTTCTTGACCTTTGACAGTTGCATGCTATTGGAGCACTTACATGTATTTGAAGCAGTTTATGTCTTGAGCAGCTACATACACATTGAGACTTTGGGATCATACTCCGATCTTTATGGATATGCATTGATGTACTCTTGGTTCACAGGATGCTTATGAGCTGAGTCTCATATTTGGATCTTTCTCTTTGAGCAGATACCTATTTGTGTCAGGTTTTGGCAGTTACAGGAACACTTTGCCTAGAGTGTCTGGGGGTGTGCCTTTCACTGGCAGATGTTATTTTGACATGCTTGGTGTTGAGCTCATGTTCTTTTCACTGTCATTGGCCTTGCTTATGTCCGTTTCATGCCGGCTTTGGACCTAGCATTGTTTGCTTGACATTGGATCCTATTTTGGGACAGTTTGCTCTCTAGACTGCATACCTGCAATTTATTACAGCAAGCAGTTATTGGTGGACTGAGGTGTACTTTTCATGCTGAAATATCCTGATTTGGTGTACCGCACCTAGTACTAAGTGGGCAGCCACTTTTGGCACACTTTGCTCGCCCTTTGGACCCCGTTTTGGTCATTTTTGGGCAGTTTCTGCAGTAAAACAGCAACCAGTTTTGGACTGTTTGGGCATTTCCAGCCTGCATAATGGCGTCATCTTCGCATGATAGTGCCATCTTTAACATTACAAAGTTGGATGGTACCAACTACTCTTACTGGAAGAGTCAAATATGGCAGGTTTTGGTGCAGAAATCTCAGATTAAGCCACTTCGGTTGAGTGGGGAGCAGCCTGAAACTATGGACATTGACGACTGGCTTGAACTTGATGAGCTATGCAAGTCCACGATTGTATTGTCTCTCACTGAACAGGTACATTATAATGTATTTGAGGAAGCACAGAGTGCATGGGATCTATGGAATAAGATCAAGAATCTTTATGATAAGAAAAGTCCGGCGAGTCAGATGTACTGGTTGAAGCAGCTTATGGATCTGCGCATGAAGGATAATGCGACTATGTCTGCTCACTTGAGCCAGTTCCATGCTATACTGAAGAACCTGACTTCGCAGGATATCACCTTTGGAGAGGAAGTAACTCCTCTTTTCTTGCTTGGAACTCTGAATGAGTCATGGGATGTATTCCGCACTGCTCTTTGTGCCTCTAGTGCTACTCTAAAATTGGCAGATGTTGAGAGTGCTCTTCTTCAGGAAGAGGTGAATCGCAAAAACTTGGATGCCTCTCGTGGTAGTCATGCTTTGACAGTTAGAGGCAGGAATGACAGGTATGACCGTGGTAATGGCCGAGGCCGTGACTCGCAGAAGGGTCGGTCTAAATCTCGTGGTGGCAAGTCGCGTAGTAAGTCGCGTGGACGCAATGCAAATGTCACTTGTCATCATTGTGGGAAAAAGGGCCATATTAGACCACAGTGTCATGAGTTGCGCAATGAGAAGCGCAAGGATAAGGGGAAAGATAAAGTGCAGGAGAAGTCCTCTGATCGCAGCATAGTACCTGCGAAGTCCAACGTCAAGATTGAGGAAATTAATGTCACGCAGACTGAAGAGTCCGATGGTGGTGATGAGTTTATACTTGCAGCTAGTTCTTCTGATGCTTCACACTTGACTGAGACACCTAGTATGTATGCACAGTGCTGGTTATTGGATTCAGGTGCGTCCTTCCATGTGACGCCTTACCGTGAGTGGTTTCACTCTTACCGTACTGTATCTGGATCAGTCAGACTTGGAGATGACAGGTCTCTTGATATTGTGGGCTGTGGAGATATTCAGTTGCAGTTTTCCACTGGCAGTTCCTTTTTGCTCAGGGATGTACGTCATGTACCTGCGCTTACGCGTAGTCTTATGTCTGCAGGACAGTTGGATGATGCAGGATTTCATGTCTGTTTTGGGGATTCTGCCTGGAAGATTACCAAAGGCAGACTTGTGCTTGCTAGAGGCGCCAAGGCTGGCAGCCTCTATCCTCTTGTTGTATCTGGGTCTTCTGTAGACCATGTTTTGGCAGTGGGCTCTATCCCACATGTATCACTTTGGCATGCCTGTTTGGGGCATATGTCTTTGAAAGGAATGAAAATGTTATCTGGTTTGCAGTATCTTCCGCCTTTGGATTATGCATGTTTTGACTCGTGTGATCATTGTCTTTATGGTAAGCAGAATAGGTCTACGCATAAGAAATCGGGTAGGCCACGCATGAGTGAGCCCTTGGCATTGGTGCATTCCGATGTTTGTGGGCCTATGCCTTGCATGTCTATGGGTGGCGCGAAGTACTTCGTTACCTTCATTGATGATTTTTCTAGGAAAGTGTGGGCTTATCCCATAAAGCAGAAGTCCGATGTCTTGGCAGTTTTTCAGAGATGGCTTGCTCTTGTTGAGAACCAGACTGGGTATAGGCTGAAATGCCTTAGGACAGATAATGGGGGAGAATATGTCTCGCATGCTTTTGAGCAGTTTTGTGATGACAGGGGTATTAAGCGTCAGTTGACCGCCCCTTACACCCCACCCCAGAATGGTTTGGCTGAGCGCATGAACAGGACTATTCAGGAGCGTGTGCGCTCTATGCTTAGCCATGCAGGCCTTCCCCCGAGTTTTTGGGCTGAGGCAGTTAGTACGTCAGTGCATGTCATAAACCGATCGCCTTCCAGTGGATTGGATTTCCAGGTTGCAGAGGAAGTTTGGGCTGGTAAGCCACCCTCTTATGCGCATCTCCGTGTCTTTGGATGTGAGGCATTCTGCCATGTGCCCAAGGACAAGAGGAGTAAATTGGATCCAAAGAGCATTAAATGCATATTCCTTGGCTATGGTGAGTCAGGAGAGATGGGCTATCGCCTATGGGATCCGCAGGCGCGGAAAATAGTACGCAGCCATGATGTCGTCTTCCATGAAGACAAGATGCACAGGCAGCCTGAGAAGGTGGTTGAGATCCGCAGAGTGATCTTTCAGGAGGAGCCTAAAGCTCCAGCACAGCCAGTAGTACAGCCTGCAGCAGTTCCTCCACAGGGCCAGGATGTTGGACAGGTAGTTAGACAGGCAGCAGAGCCTGCGGTGAGACGGTCTGCTAGAGATAGACGTCCACCTGACAGATTTCAGCCCTCTATGCATTATGTTTTGGTTACAGATGCAGGAGAGCCTTTCACTTATGATGAGGCTATGCGCAGGGGTGACAGTCACTCCTGGGAGAGGGCTATGCAGTCTGAGATAGACTCCCTGCATAAGAATGAGACTTGGGATTTGGTTGCCTTGCCTAAGGGCAAGAAGGCTTTGCCATGCAAGTGGGTGTACAAGCTGAAAAGTACCCCTGGACACCCCAAGCCAGCATACAAGGCTAGATTGGTAGCAAAGGGTTTTAAGCAGGAACATGGTGTGGACTTTGATGAGGTCTTCTCTCCTGTGGTTAAGATGACCACCGTGCGCTTAGTCTTGGCTTTGGTTGCACAGCTTGACTTAGATCTATATCAGATGGATGTCAAGACGGCTTTTCTACATGGGGACTTGCATGATGAGATCTATATGGATCAGCCTAAGGGCTTTGCAGAACCTGGCAGGGAGCACCTAGTGTGCAAGTTGAAGAAGAGCTTGTATGGCTTGAAGCAGGCACCTAGGGAATGGTATCATAAGTTTGATGCCTTTATGCAGTCACAGGGCTACAGCAGGAGTGCTATGGATCTGTGTCTTTACACGAAGAAAGCCCGTGATGGCAGTTTGCTTATCTTGGTACTCTATGTTGATGATATGCTGATAGTAGGGAAAGCTCACGATGAGCTAGATGCTCTTAAATCTCAGCTGAAGAAGAGCTTTGAGATGAAGGATTTGGGACAGGCCTCACATATACTTGGGATGTGCATTAAGCGCGATAGGCATCAGGGACTTTTGTATCTCTCACAGCGGGATTACATTCATAAAGTCCTTGAGCGCTTCCGCATGCAGGACGTAAAGCCTATTGGCTGTCCATTACCTTCTTATGTGAAGGTATCACAGGCCGATTGTCCGCAGACAGATGAGCAGAGGGCCGAGATGGCCAAGATCCCTTATGCATCAGCCGTGGGCAGTTTGATGTATGCCATGATAGCCACTCGTCCAGATATTGCACATGCAGTTGGTGTTGTGGCACGCTATATGGCTACACCTGGCAACAGACATTGGGATGCCGTGAAGGGTATCATGAGGTACCTGAAGGGCACAGCAGATATGTGTATTTGCTATGGCAGCCAGGATACAGGGGTCGTGGGGTACACTGACTCCGATTATGCAGGACATGCAGATAGTAGGAAGTCCACTTCTGGCTATGTATTCACCTATGCTGGAGGGGCTATCTCTTGGATGTCCAGGGTTCAGAAGTGTACGGCTTTGTCTACCACTGAGGCCGAGTATGTTGCAGCCACTGAGGCTTGCAAGGAGGCCATATGGTTAGGCCGTCTAGTTGCTGACCTTGGGATTGATGCTACACCTACACTGCATTCGGATTCTATGAGTGCCATTCAGTTGGCTAAGAATCCGGTCTTCCATGCGAAGACGAAACACATTGAGGTGAGGTATCACTTCATACGTGGTGTCGTGGAGGACAGGTCTGTTGACCTTGTCAAGATCTCCACTGACGAGAATCCTGCAGATTTGCTCACGAAGAGCCTCACTACTGAGCGCTTTGCCTTCCTCAGGAGGTTGATGGGCGTTGGATGAGATGTCACCTTTCCTCATCCCTTGTACCTATGTACATTTGTACTGTCTTTTCTTTTTTCTTTTCTCTCTCACTAGGGTAGATTCGCCTTTAAGTGGGAGGTTGTTGGGGGTAAAGGCGCCTCCGCCGTGCCGCCCCGTGTATTACTACACTGACAGTACCCGCCACTGCACACTGCAGGTGGCGGGCGCCCATCACGTCACTTTATTCTTTATTCTTTTAGTGACAGTTTGAATAAAGGAAGGCCCGGTCACACATTGTGACCGTTGGAGTTCCCATTTCTTGTCTCTCTCTTTCTTGCTCTTGCTCTCCCGCCATAGCTCGCGTGCAAGCTTCGATCCTTCTCACCTTTCAAAGTCCACCTAAGAGTCCTAGACCTCCTACACCCTCTTTTTCCAAGCGGACTCAGGAAGCACTACAGCAGTCGTCAAAGGCGACTGCTCAAGCCCAATCTCTATCTCAATCTAAGCTTCCAAATGTCCAAGAGGTGGGACATGACACCCTCCATAGCTCTCAGCCCAAGGATATGTATGAGCAACCTAATGCGACTAGATCAACTCATGCTCGATCTACACAAATGAATGCTCAAACGGTAACAAAAGACACAACCACTTCCGATCGCCCTAGGGACTTGACACCGCAATCCACCAAGGGTAGCCAGTCCACGAGACTAGCCGCTACTACTTCCAATTAGGGATCACAGCGGTCACAACCCTTGGCCATGACAATGCCCCTTGTGGAATGTGTCCTTAGTAGTTTACCTGTGGGGGAGGTGTCACAGCCAACTTCCTTGACAACTCCAGCAAAGTGTCTAAAGCCTAGGCTGGAGGAGTTAAACACAAGGGAATTGGCTGAAGAGCTCGACTCTCCGGAAAGGGAGGCAGTTGTCCCCTCACAGCCTGGCGAGACTATTCAGCAAGCCACGGCTATGTCCCATAAGGACACACTAGAGAGAGAGAATGCTGAGGCCCAACCAAGCACATCAACAATTGACCTAGTCCAGGGTCCTAAGTCATTGAGAGATGCACCTTCACTGACCAAGAAAAAGAGGAGAAAATAGTGAAAACAACAGCAGTTACAGGTGGTTGTGGACCCCCAGAACATTGATACCAAGAGCACTGGAGAGCTGAGGAATAAAGCATCGAGTCCATCTACCAATGACCCCATTGATGCCTCTCCTAATGGCGGTGAAACCTCAGACACATCCATGTGCTCTGAAAAATCAAAGCAGTTGTTACCATCAACGACTGCTTGTAACACTCAATCCACAGACAACAGAACTCACATTAACCAATTAAGAGTGGATACAACGCTGTCACAACAGGGAGACAAATTTATACCAGTCACATCCAAGGAGAACCATGACACGATGACAAACCCTCAAGAGAAACATGAAAACCCCAAGAGCATAAGAAATCCTAGCATTGGCCAAACTTGCTCATCTAGGCCTAAGCCCCAGCTACGCTAAAGCCCAGGCAGCCCTGACCAACATCTCTGATGGTGTAGACAAGGTATCGTCCCTTTCCATACACCCCTCCCCTTCGCGTCATATGCGCTTGATAACCCACACTATAATCCCTTTCATGCAAATAGTTTTATCCTATATCAAGGCCTAATCCTTGGTTCGCATTTTGCAGGTCCCCCTATGTGGAAGACATGGAGCACCTAGGGAAGTTAAAATACTTGATTACCAAAAATACTTACAAGTATTCAATTAGATATTATGTAGTACCAAAATTCATGTTGTAACTACATTCGATTATGCAATTGATTATGCAAGTAGCATGCACATAATGTCTCCATAGTAAATGGCATACCAAACCAAATCCACTACACATAATGTACCAAACATGCATAATATTTACAAAAATGTAAAAGAAATGGCAGATAAAAAGTAGGGAATAAGATGATAATCTCGTCCCTTTCTTTATTGATCCATTCTCCTGCACAAAAGAAGTTTCTTTCCTTGCCTCACTAGAGAGGTCTTTTATCCTCTCTAGGGATTAATCAATGTCTTGCCCCTCTGTAGATGCTCTATAACATGTGCTATTGTGGCACTCCTTACTACTACAAGGCTCCTTGTGGCTATTGTGGCCCCTTCATTTGATATACCATTTCTTTGCAATAGCTTGGGGTGTGTCATCCTAGGTGCACATCAACATGTTGGTGCCCTTATCTTACGTGGCAAAGGCAAGGCTCACAAGATTCTTGAGTAAATGAAATCCTATTAGCTTCACACCTTTAGGAAGGCTAATAAAAGACTAGGTAAATTAGAGAGAAAAAGATATATATTGTGTATTAAACATCATAAAGTCTAGAGCAGGAAGAAGAGGAAGCTAGAAGAGCATCAAGCCAAGTAGCATCAGCCAAAAGATTGCATTTGTAGACACACTATATGTTTGAGTATTGAATGTCCAAACCATGTTAGGCCTTACAAAAATGTTTTTCATTTTATCATTATGCAAAAAAAAAACCATTTTACTTCAAGAGAGTAAAATAAAACTCCAACATCCCTCCAAATTTTCCATAAACAACCAAAGCCTGAGCAAACTAAACATGGACACAATTTTTTTACTATAGCAAACCATGCTTTCACCCTATATTATTGTTGTCACAAGAATGTTACTTGTTGGACCACCAATATAACTTTCTAAAGAATGCATTTTATCTACTACAATACATTGGACCTATAGAGATATTTTTGATCAATGGAAAAATCCCCATGTCCTCACTAAAAGCATTATTAAAAACATCTCCAAAGAACCATCTACTAGCATCACTATTAGCATTGGTATATAGCGATACTAATAGTGACGCTATAAGTGTCACTTATAATGATGGTTACAATAAAATTAGTGATTCTAATAGCAATCATTGCCTAGGGAGAGGGTTGGTAGGGGACTAAGAACGTTGGACTGAGAACCATATCTTGCCACGTAGGACTGAGAACCACAATCATGCCATTAAATTTAGAGAATACATTATTTGATAGATTGTAAACACTTTAACAAAAACAAATAACTTTCAATTAAATATTCCAACATGTATAAGTATAATGTGGATAGGGTAAAACTACAATAAGCCAAAGTGTCTATGAATGTCATTCATGTAAGTTGCATACAATTAATATAATAATCATAAGTAGTGATAGCACAAAAAAGAGAAAATGTGTAGACCATAAGGCCTTACTTGATGAAGGGGTAAGACGAAGCACATGGCAAAAAAATACAGGGGTGCTCCAAGTAGCCAAACTCTAGTGATCTACAAGATTTACTACAACTAGTCTTTTGCCTTCAATACTCATCTCAACACAATATACAAAAACAATTTACCTTCTCCTCCATGGTTCCATCCATCATCTTCAGTGGCTATTTTGGTTGGTAAAAACTTGGCACATCTTACACCATTCATGGGATTTTGAGTCATGTTAGCTAGTCATCCTTTGTGAACATGGTCCAAAGAGAGTGCATCACACACATTGGTGTGTGAATAGACTTAATTATTTGATTCATGTGCTCCTCTTTGGTGGACAGAACCCAAGGAGTATGTGATAGTTATACATGACCATTTGAGCTTATTTGTGGACAATATGTCTCCATCTTACCTAGCTCTTTCAAGTCCATCCTTGCCCCTAGAATATCTCTCTTTCCTATGATGTGGTCACACAAAAAGCTACAACATTCTTGGAAATGTGCATGGGATCCAAAGGACGATTGATTTTCATAAACATCCAATATAGTAACTCATAGAAAATAAAGAACCATCACATTCCACTTGGAAGTGACTCTTCATGGACCATCTTCCACTCATACTAGCTTTGTGCATTCATCCTTGCAAAAGGTCACCCAAAGAATCCTTCTCTCAAATCATGGCCCTATGGCAAGAACCCCACATGCCCCTAATAAACTATCTTCTTCTTCATCCCTAACCTTCAAGAGTCCACATCTGCACACGGGATATGCATGGTAACCTAAAGTGAATAGCCCTACAATAGATCCGTCTCTCTTCATAATCGTGACTCTTCATTATCTCTAGTTGACTATATTAGCGGGTTCTTCTTCCAAGTTAATTATCTCTTTTGTTGTAGAGGCCATCTCTTGTATTGATGAAGTTGTGGCTCCCTCCCTTGCATTAATCATTATCATTTTGACTACTCAAGGGTCCTTGAGGGCTTCCTTGATAATTGCTATAAGCACCCCACCAAAGATGCCTTTCCTATTATTACCTTTCCTCTAGCTACAACATGTATGGTTTCCCTAGTGTATGTGTTGAAATCATGTTTCTTAATATTTCCACTTGCAATATCTTCAAATAGGCCTAAGTTAATTGTGTTCATGGTGATGTTATGCTTTGTGCTCAAAACCAATATATTCAAATAGGCCTAAGTTAATTGTGTTCATGGCTGCTAGGGTTTGCCTCGATTTTTATGCCAACATTGCCCATTTTTTGTTTGGAAAATTTAAACCTTGCACCCACATCCAATTTTTTCCTAATGATCTTTTCTAGGCATTCTGATAGGTCCAATGCCCTTGCACAATGGGGGAATACACACAAAGATGGAGGCTGAAAACAGTTTTCCTCTTCTTAGTTATGTAAGCCAAAAGAACTCTAGTACATAGAAATAGAAGAACCCTATATATGGGTCTCAAACCAAACTCAACTAACTAAGGTGGCATACTAACTGAGCTATGAACTAGAGTAGATAAGGATAGCTGTCATGTAGCTATTATTCATGGGCGGTGTACCAACCGCATCTGCAACTGACAAGTCGATGACATAAATGCACAACGGTCACCCTCGCATATCACGAGTAGAGCTCGATATCTCAACACTCCCCCTCAAGCTCAATCCCAATTCCTGCACACCAAGCAGGTCTCTGAACTTGCGCAGCTTCTCTGCGCCCAATGCCTTCATAAATATGTCAGCTACCTGATCCTCTGTGCTGACATAAACTAGATCAATAAGACCTAGTAAAACCCTCTCCCGCACATAGTGATAATGCACCTCAATGTGCTTTGTTCTATCATGATAGACTGGGTTATTTGCCAAGTGTATACTACTCATGTTGTCACAATAAATGACAACTGGCCCATCTGTAGGCTGATGCATATCATAAAGTAGCTGATGCAACCAAGCTACCTCACATGCAGCCATTGCTGCACCCCTGTACTCAGCCTCTGTGCTTGACAAGGCAACTGTAGGCTGTTTCTTGCTGCTCCAAGTGACTGTAGCACTCCCAAAAGAGAACACATATCCACTGGTAGATCGTCTATCAGAAATACTACCAGCCCAATCAGCATCAGTGTATCCATGCAACTGTATCTGAACCCCAGTCTCATAAAATAGTCCATACTGCAATGTGGACTTCACATACCTGAGTATGCGTCTAGCCGCATCTAAATGCGGTTTCCTTGGAGCCTGCATAAACTGACTTACCAATCCAACAACATAGCTCAAATCTGGCCTGGTAATAGTCATATAAATCAAACTTCCTACTATGCGTCTGTACATAGTAGGGTCTTCCAAAAGCTCACCTGCATCTGCGCTCAGCTTTACATTCTGCTCCAAAGGAATTGAAATAGGCTTATAGCCTGTCATCCCATATTTGGACAGCATGTCCAATCCATACTGCCTCTACAAGAGCTGTGTCCCACTTGGTGATCTAATCACCTCAATGCCCAAGAATAATGCAACTCTCCCAAATCCTTCATCTCAAACTTCTGCTTCAATAGCATTTTCACATGAAGGATATCTTCATCACTGTCACCTGTCATAATCAAATCATCAACATAAATGACAAGTAGCATAATACCTTTCTCTGTTTTTCTCACATAAAGTGAGAAATCTGCCTTGGAAATTTGAAAGCCAATAGTGACAAGATACTGTCCTATCTTGTAAGACCATGCTCTAGGTGCTTGCTTCAAGCCATACAATGCTTTCTTCAACCTGCAAACAAACTCAGGATGAACAGCATGCACATAACCTGGTGGCTGCTCCATATATACCTCTTCTTGCAAATCACCATGCAAGAAGGCATTCTTTACATCCATCTGATGTAAAGACCATTCCTTTGATGCAGCCATAGCAATGACTGCTCTTACGGTTGCCATCCTTGCAACCGGACTGAATGTCTCTTCATAATCAATGCCATATGTTTGTGCATACCCCTTGACTACTAATCTTGCCTTGTATCTATTCACAGAACCATCTGCATTGTGCTTCACCTTATAAACCCACTTACAACCAATTGCATTCTTACCTTTAGCCAAAGGTACCAATTCTCGTGTAGCATTTGCTTCCAAGGCCTTCATCGAGTAAGAAATCATGATTTATTGAAGAATCATTGTGGAAAGGGAGATTACTCGGGTTTAAGGAGGTTTAAGATGTTGGTCTAGTTGCAATAGTACAATCTCTTTACATTGCAAAGGATTTGAAGCTTGCCCCCCCACAATACGCATCATGTATTATTGTCTAATTGTGAGCCTCCATAGATTCTCCTTTTCTTGGTTTAGTTGCTTTGCAGTCATGAATTTCATCTACTTATATGTATATTTTGTGCTTGTAGATATTCATGCTAAATGGGTTGGTGGAGAAAGTCTCAATGATGGAGCTTATTAAATGTGCATGAACATCTAGCTCTAAAGGGGAGTATGGATACTAATCATTTCAGCTTTTGAGTTGGACATAGAAATGTGTATTTGTTGAGTTTTTCTATGAGCTACTATGTTTTGATTCTTGCACAATAATTTTGATTTTTTTTTCAAGCGAGAAAAAGAATAGAAAAGATCCTCATTATATCTATGGCCTTGCATGAAGTTGAGATCCATGTACAATTTGATGATGGAATTGAAATTGAAGAATGATATATTATGCTTCTCCATTATGCTAGTTCTCTATTTTATTTGTAAATATTCCTCTTTTTCAAAGTTTAGTTTTCTAATGGTTATGTCTCTCTCTTTTTTTTAATGGTCACACACACACACACACACAGAAGCTTGCAAGTCTCTCATTCTCATTTTTCACAACTTGCTTTTTGTCTCTCTCTCATTTTGATCACAGTATTTTCTGCAATAGATCTGAGTTGATTTACAACATGAAAATGTCATGCTCTTAGCTTATGTGATGCTCCCAAGGCTTGGTATTTGATGCCCAGATACTTTGGGGATGTTTGCTCAATGTTTTGAGATGCTTTGGGACTTGTTTTGAGCTACCATAGCTTGATTTATGCAAGGATTTACTGCTATACATTGTTTGGGCAGCAAGGTTTTATCATGGACGGCTTATGCATAATGACTGATATTAACAATTGAGGTGCCCATTATGGGGTCTTGAAATGTATGAAACAAACTTATTTGTCTTATTTGTCTGAAAGGTGTGAATAGACGAGGTGTAACTAGCATAAAGAATGATAGTCTAATTGCATAAGAACATTGATAAAATCCCATTACTAATAGACATTCTATATGTTTCATACTGTAAACACAGAACCACATGACATCGACCCCCTCTAAGCCTTCTGCCACATATCTTATGCCTTAGTAGGTTTGAGGTCTTCTACATCCACATTATCATCCTCTTCATCTTCTTCATTGCTATCTTGTATAGTTCTAGATGCATGCTCTTCTTCTTCATAAGTGTCAAACCATTCTCCCTTGAATGACTCGATCCTTTTCCTTGCTATGGATATTTTTAAGCTTTGTTTCATCTAGCAGAAAGCGAGTATGTCGCATC
This sequence comes from Lygodium microphyllum, assembly GCF_053477565.2. Classification (NCBI taxonomy): domain Eukaryota; kingdom Viridiplantae; phylum Streptophyta; class Polypodiopsida; order Schizaeales; family Lygodiaceae; genus Lygodium; species Lygodium microphyllum. The sequence goes on along the minus strand of NW_028229653.1, from coordinate 33,060 downwards.
ATCATATGCATGCATCACAATATACATACTAAACCATCTCTTAGAGACTTTTTTGATAGTATTTTGTTGATTATCCAAGCTACTACTATGCACAAGTACCCAATCTCCTTCTTTTATAGCTCTCAGTGCCTTTTGCCATATGGGCCGCATGTGTCCTGCAATCAAAACGTCATTTACCCAAAAGATTGATTTCAAACTTGAAAGTGGAAGATTCATCTCTTCCAATCTAGTTAAGACCTTTTCACAATCAACAACATGATCTGCAAACAAATCTTCTACATCCTTGTTCATGAAATCCTCATCTTTACCCTCTTTTGCATAGCCTTTTGTCAGTACATCATCTAGAAAAAGCATAGTCAAATGAGATATTTAATCCTAAATACTTTGTTCATTGCATTCATCATGTGAGTAATAGAATTTGTTGCCCCACGTGGTAGAGTACACATGTACACTAACCCTAATGGTGTTTTCATGATGGTAAGATCCTTGCTTTCGATTACTAATTGGAATCGATCATATCTAGAACATAAGTATCCCAATGAGTATATCTCTTTCCTAGCAAAAGCCTTTGCAAACTCTTCAACAATAGGACATGTTCTTACATTCCTGATGGTCACTTTAATGGCCAATTGTATATGCTAAATGAATCTCAAAGTCTCATTTTTCCTGGGCATATAAACTACCTATTTGAGTAAGGAACTGATGAAGGCTCCAAGATCCCTATCATGATCTTATCATTTAATAAATCAATCAACATAGATATGTGCCTTTGGCACTCGAATTGGCCGCAAGTTCCATGGTACATGTGGAATAGTAAAAATGACCATTGGTGCAATAATACATAGATCCACATAGTCAATCTCACATGGTTGAAATGCAAAAGCCTTGCCATGCCTAGACAACATCTCGTCAAAACATTGCTTCTTTGCAATGTAGTAAAAGAAATCCATCACGTCCAATTTTTAGCTCTTTGAGAGAATCTCTAATAAACCTTGACCAATTTTCTTTGGATCCCTCAAATTAGAAGCCAACTCAATCATCTCCTCACACTGTTTGGAGCTAATGGCAGTGCAACAGGTTTTATCTTTTAATTCTTAGTCTTATACTTTGTATTGAACTTAGCTTTAGCCTTTTCATTTGAGCATAGACCTTCTTGGATCACAATATCTATTATCACATGTGGTAGATGTCAAATAACATGCTTGTATCATGCTATTTTTTTATTTTTGCTTAGATTTTAGCATAATTTAAAGTTTTAGCCAATGCATCCATATAAGGCAACTCATTATACATGCCAAATATACATTCATTAGCTTCCATTAATCCATTCTCTTTCGTATTCTTTTCAATCATGAAGACATATTACTTTGTAGCCTCATTCATAATCTCAAAAAAAAAAAACTAGTATAACTTAATTATTAATTTTATGGTGTTTTAATTAAAACATAAGTTTAAAATTCCTAAAATGATTATAATTAGTAAAAAAATCTTATTTAATACTTAAGATATTTATTAGATTATAATTTTAATTCCTTTTTATAGATTATAAAATTTAACTCTATAAAAAGTACATTTTCCTAATGCGTGTCGTTTTTGTTACGATTTGCTTGCATATATCATGTTAAATAATTAAATAGTTAAGAATTAGTATTTTTCTTTGCAAAGAAAAATCAAGTTATTTCTCTATATTTCATTAGGGTGTATTTATACATACAAAAACTAAAATATGTTAATACTTGGTTTATTTTCATGAATAAAAAATTAGAAAATTAGGTGCGTTCACATGCATAAAAACTGAAAGATGCTCATTAGAGTGCATTCATACACAATGGAATATTTGGTTTATTTCCATGAGAAAAAAATAAAAAATAAGATGCTTTCACATGCATGAAAAGTAAAATATGTGCAACCATATGAGATGAACTTCGTGATTAAGAAATCATGAAAAAAAATTATTTGTTGATTCCTTTAGAATTATTTTGAAAGGATTAATTGGTAGAAAAATTAGCGATTGATTGTGGGTGCCTTAAAGATGACATAATTACACTAGTCACATACGTGGCTTGAGCAATTGGGGACAGGAATGAGGCATGATGCCATTTCCAAGACCGCCTCGGTTAATCTTCGCCCAGAGTATTTGTACATTGCTTAATACAGTTGACCAACACTAGGTACGTTTTGGTCTTTCATATAGAAAGATTCACCCTTATGGGGGGCAGGTGAGAACTAGTGGGGCTTTGGTTTGAGTTTATAATCTCTGTCTTGGACCTAAGATAGGATTAGAAACCTCTACAATCCTAACATACTTTAGTGTTCGAAAACCTGGGATGAATAGAGTAAGGGTGGTAACTTGGTTTTGGATTGATTCGCTTTTAAATCGATTGTATATGTGAGAATAAAAATCAAGAATAGTTGTTTTCAAATGGATCGCTTAGTGTTTGTAAATTAAGGGCATGTTAATAAACCAAGTGCAAAAACTAATTAGGAAAGCTATTTTTATATGTCACAATAATGTGGTAGAATACCATGTTCAGAACACTAAAATGCACCTTGACATTATGAAAAGTAGATGCACAATTTTTTGACGGAATCGTTGTATAGTTGGGTGGACCTGGATGGCTTTTCCCAAGTAGGATAAGGATCGACAAGCATGACCTTCCTCTGAGTCAGTCCTAGAATTGGTTAAGCATCATTTTATGGGGGTTGATGTCACACTATGCCTTATAGGTAGAGGGGTTGATGCTTTGCTCCCCCTCGTTTCTCACTCTCATTGAACCAAGTGTAGTACTTGCCTACCTCAATCATGGATAATTCGAGAAATGCATTCATTTCAAGTTCAATGTTAGATTGCTACTAGAGACTGCACTTGTGTTTTTAGAAACTTGTAGGTCAATCCTCGTGGAATGATTCTAAATGCTTTGCATGCAAGGTAGACCTAGGAAATGCATAGTTATCTAAGCCTACACACTAAATTTAGCATAGATGGTGGTGACTAGGATTGGTCCTTAGATGCCTACCAAAACTACCCTCCCTAAGTCAAATTAGGGTTGCTATTTGTTTCAGGGGACCTTGATGTTTTAAAAAAGGATGGTCAATATTGAGCCTCTCATCCTAACAAAGTCTCCACAAATCATACTCTAAGTTGCTTATTCTAGTACTTTGAAAATATTTTAATTTGCAAGGCTTTAGACAGCCTGAAGTAGAGTAGGGGTGATAGATAAATTATGCTTGATGATATATTAATGAGGAGAAACTCTTTTTACAACCATGGCTATATTGTCAGCACATTGATAGAGGTACTATTCTCATAATTAGGATCTAGATCTAAGTCAAACAAGTGCTTGTGCCATTGTGGCTCGATTTGGGATTGTAGTAGCCCATTTTGACATTCATTTAGGCAACCCCATTAGTGACTGAAAATGATCAAAACAGCTTGGTTTTGGAAACTTAGATAGAGGTTTTGGATGCTCAAAGAGATTGAGCAACATTGAGGCCTTTTAAGCAAAGAGAAATCATGCGATTTGATTCCTTTGTCCATTAGAAAAGTGTATTGCCATGCAGGTTGAAGAGTACCCCTAGTCATCTTAAGCCAGTATATAAGGCCAGATTAGTTGTTAAGGATTTTCAACAAGAGAAGGGGTTGATTTTGATGAAATATAGATATCCTCATGCATATACTAGATTTTGATGAGATATACATCCTATACTTGATGGATATGAAAATGGATTTTCTTCAGGGGGACTTGCATGAGGATATCTATATGCAACAACCTAAGAGCTTTGAGGAAAAGGGCAGAGAACACCTAGTGTGCAAGTTGAGAAAGAGTCTTTATGGACTTAAGCATGCACCCACAAAATGGTATCATAAGTTTGATATCTTTATGCATCCACAAAGTTATTCCCATAGCAATATGGATCCATGTCTCTACATAAAGAAGGCTCATGATAAAAGTCTTATCATTTTATTGCTATATGTTGATGACATGCTAATTGTTGGAAGTGCTCATGATAAGATAGATGCTTTCAAGACTCAGTTCAAGAAGATCTTTGAGATGAAGGACATGGGCTATGCTTCTCACATATTGATATGTTTATTATACACAATTGCTCTAAGGGAGTCCTCTACTTATCATAGAAGGAGTATATTCAGAAAGTCCTTGAGTGGTTCCATATGCAAGTTGGTAAACCTATTGGTTGCCCATTATCTTCTCATGTGAAGGTCAACTAGGTAGATTGCCTCCAGTTAGATGGTGAGGAGGCCAAGATGGCAAGATCCCATATGCATCTGCAATGTGTAGCTTAATATATGCCATGATAACCACTAGACTTGACATAGCATTTGTAGGCAGAGTTGTGAATCATTATATAGCCACACCTGGGAAGCGACATAGACGTGTCGTAAAGTGTATCATGAGATACCTTAAGGGCACTACAAGTATGTATATTTTTTATGGTAGGTAGGATACTTGAGTATGGGTTACATAGACTTTAACTATGCAAGAGACGCAAACAGTAGGAAGTCCATCTTTGGCTATATCTTCACCTTTGCTAAAGATGATATTTCTTGGATGTCTAGGGTGCAAAAGTACATAGCTTTGTCTACTAGTGAGGCCACATATATCGTAGAGCCAAACTTACAAAAGAAGACCCTATGGTTAGGCTATTTGATTGCTAACCTTGTTATGGCTATGACGCCTACATTGCATTTGAACTCTATGAGTGCCATTCAATTGACATGTAAACTAGTCTTTCATGCAAAGGCCAAGAACATTGAGGTTTGCCATCACTTTCTTAGAGAGAGTTGATTGAGGACAAGCAAATAGAGCTTGTTAAGATCTCAATTGATGAGAATCATGTAGATCTATTTACTAAAAGTCTCCCATTGGAGCTATATGTCTTAGGAAGATGATGGGTATAGAATGAGATGACATCTATTCCTCATCCTATTATACTTATATATACACATTATAATTTGTCACTTTTGTTTTATTTTCTCTATACTCAAGCACATTCACCTTTGAGGGGGAGGTTGTTGGGGGTTAAAGGCCATCTATGTTCAACCATCTACATTTACTTGTACTTATTGCCCTAGTACACCCGTACATTGCAGGTGGTAGCCATCCATCAGTGTCACTTTATTCTTTATTCTTTACATGACATTAGAATAAGGGAAGGCGGGCCACATATTGTGACTATTAGAGTTACAACATTCCATCTTGCTCTCTCTTGCTTGAATGTCCATAGCTCTTGCTTCTTTCTTGCTTCCACTTATACTTCCACTCGCCCCACCTTTCAACGGTCACTATTGCACAAGCAATCAAAGACTCAATGTGGGAAAGCATCACACTTGGTTCAATGAGAGAAATGAGGGGGAGTTGAGCATCAACCCCCCTACTTGTAAGATGTAGTCTTACAACGATCCGTTAAGATGATGCTAAGTTGGTTCTAGGACTCAATTCTAGGATGGTCATGATTCATGGCCCTTTTTCTAAATTTTTATGAGAGAAGGCACCTAGCTAATCAGTACACCTAGCCATATGATAGTCTTGTTGGAAAGATTTTCAACCCACTTTCCATATTTAAACAATGTATATTTTAGTTTTTTAAATAGGCATGATGCTCAATATAGCTTCCTTAATTATCTTAGTACATGGTTCTTATGTATAGACATGTAAACATTAATTTGAAAAAAGAATATATTTATATTGTTGTAATAATAAAATCTATTTCAAAGAGAAAAATGAACCTAAAACCCTAAGTTGCCACCTTGCCTTGCTTATCTTGGGGTCTTTGACACTAAACCACGTCATATATCATCTAACCACAGCCATGTTCATTTACGACCAACATAAGGGAGAACCTTCCTATACAGATAACCTTACATGCCTATGTGGTGGTTGGTCGCCATAATAAATTTTATTTTACAGTGATGCCGCCCTGGGAAAAGCATGACACCCTAATCTCATTCGGTTGTGAAAGGCATGGACACCATTAATATCATTTGCAAGAATCTTTTTTGTGACACATTTAAATTTGTTAAACATTGTGATGAGTGCCAACATACAAAATTCGAAAGGACAAAATAGATTTGACACCTATAATAGCCCATCAACCCTTTGAAAAATGGGACATTGATATCATAAGACCCATAAGCCCTATAGCCCAATACTCGCCAAGTGAAGTACATCATTGTGGCATGATTGACTATCTAACAAAATGAGCCAAAGTGAGGGCCATATGAAAGAATGATGCAAGGAAAACAACCAAGTTTCTTTGGGAACAACGATATTCAATTGCACCATTGAAATTATGAGTAGTCAAGGTACACTCTTCAATAATGAGGTAATGGGAGCGAGATTTTAAGCCCACAAAAGAGCCAAAAATGTGCCAAATTTTGTTAATTTGAGTTAGAAATAGAAGCTCGCTAGAAGCAACGAATGCAAACCTAATGATTTTAAGCAGCTATGGTAGGTGGGATTTAAAAGTGCCTTTGAAGACAGACCTTGTAGTAGTCTTAGATTTTTAGTAAATTTTCCAGGTGCCTAAAGGGAGTGGAACAAGTTCCAGGCGGTGTGGGACTCGAAGATTGTCATGTAGAAAATGGACATGCAAGATGGCTCTACCTGAGCAAGAAGGGTTAGAAAGAAGTGTAAAGAGGCTTAAAGGGGAAGAGGTTGTGACATTGGGGCCTCCCTAGTGCCCAAATTTTCACACGACCTGGGGGGGGGGGGGGGGGGGGGGGGGGGGGGGGTTATTGCGAAAAAAAAAAACATGATGTCCTCCTACAAGATGCCATTTTTGAGGGGGGGACTACAAAGCTGAAGAACAAGCATATTAATTGACTACATCATTATTCTCCAGCATTTTTTCACTTCCAATCGCTGCCTCTACTCTTTCAAATGATGGACTGATCAAGGAGATCCAAAATCAGTCTTTCTCTCTTCTCCATCTCTTCTATTGTGGGCTATTCATATGTGAATTATTGTGAGAAGATCGGCATGGATATCGATTGTCTGCGGCTTGAATTGGATTGATGTGGGACCATGCTGATGCTGAGTAGTGATGAGACCAACATTGCTTAGAGACCAATGTCGGGTTCAATTGCTGTCCCCTTAAAATCAATTCTTGAGATCAAAACATGAAAAAAGGCGATAAGTCTCTTTCTAAATTAAGATTTGGATTCTTTTCGACATTTCATGGTACAAATCATGTTCATATGTGATGAGAATTTGTTTGATGCTTGGTTCTAATGTATTTGAGGGCTAAAAACCATAAAATGCAAAACCTATCTCTGTTCTTGTGAGTTGTTAATTTTAAATCCCCAAAATGCGTGTTTTAAGGGGGAAAATAATGTTTTTTTTGTTTTAGGTAAGCAAACCATGTTTATATGCAATGATATTAAATGTGATGATGGAGCACAATTCAAATCAATTTCTTGAATATGAAAAATAAAAAAATATTGCATTTTACATACAGAAAATAAGAAAAAAACCTAAAAAATAGGGTTTTGGGACAAAGAAAATAGGAGAAACTTAGTTTTTGTTTGCAAAAAATTATGGAAAATTAGGATTATGTTTGTGCAAGTATAATGGAGGTAATTCATGAGGATTTGCCTCGATTTATTTCCATTTTATGTTTTAATGTTTATTTATTACTCATATTATAAAGAAACATACATGAAAATACCTCTTAACCTACCCATTGTTTTCATATAGGTTCAAAAGCTAATTCTTTAATTACACTTTTTATATAGGTTTCAATCTTATTTAAGTATTAAGAGGTACAATGGCATGGAGTAGTCTAGCACTACCTTATCATTGCAGCAAAGTCATTAGTAAAGGAAAATCATGGAAAGAATGTTTGAGCACATTCACAATGCTGATTTTGTTTAAGTAAAATGTTTATGCACTCAAAGTCATTGACTTTGCATTGCATTGCATGGACATGATATAAAGAGAACTATCTCTTGGATGCATAACACTTGGTTTGAAACTATTGACCCATGATGAGTGTAAGGCTCTCGATGTTGTAGGTTTACTATAATCATTTCCTTGGGGATTGATTTAGTGAGGAGTATACTATCTCCTGGAACGAATATCGTGAAGATTGGACTTTGTGCGTATATGTTATATGTTAATACGATGCATCTTGGGGCCAATACCTGGGGTGTAGGAGAGCCATAGTGGGGCCACAACAATAAGCTGGGGGTGCTCCCTTTGTGTGTGTTATGAGGTGCTCACCACCTATATGTTTGGGTACTCCCTTTGCTTAGATCGGGAAGGATATCATGTTGGACTACAATCTAGAGATTATATCTACAAATGTGTTCTTTTGATAAATCAATACGTAGTGTTTATACACTCTTGGTTGCAATGCTATGGGGTTGTTTGGGTGAGTATAAGAGGTCCCGACTAGAGCCCTAGAGCCAGTGGGAAGCCCAATTTTGGTCCCGGTGCATAACAGCACATTTGTCGTGCACTTTCCTAGTCATTCACAAAAAATAGTCATACTATCCCATGCTAACAGGCAAGTTGAATGGACAAACAAAGTCCTTATTAATGTGTTGACAAAGATAGTTTGAGTGTCTCAAAGTGACTGGGTCAACAAATTAATGGCAACATTGTGGATGTATTGGATGGCCTATAAATTAGCCATAGGAAAAACTCCCTTCAAATTGACTTCAAATAGACAATCCTATTGATCGAGTTCTTTGTTCCTAGTTTATGAATTGTTATAGAAGAGCATTGGGAGGGGCACAAGCTTGGACAAAGTATCTGGTTAAACTAGGACATCTTTCAAAAACTTGACTTATAACCACGCATGCACTAATCTACAAAAGTAAGGGAAACATAGTTTGAGAAACATGTTAAATAAAGGGGCTTCTGAAAGGGGGACCTTATGTTGTTATATTCCGTCAAAGACCAAAAGGAAGTTGAGAGGACTTGGACCCTTTTGAGTATGTAAATCAACAGAACCAACAATGTAGAGTTGGAAATGTTATAGGGTGAAGGGATTAGGTTCTTTAATGGAAGCCGCATCAAGAAATACTACTCACCAGCTCATCCAGTGCATGAGCTACCAATGTTACTACTAGCCATTGTCATGCATGCTATGAGCATCACAAATGTTGACCCTACAAGATGATAAACCAATATCACTTGCCTATCTGAGAGATAAGATCACAATGAAGAATGAGCACACATGATGCCTTGATCGCTGAAGGAGCAAACCATAATATCCTTACATATGAAGATTGGACAATGATAGGACAATTGCAACTGATCCCAACAATAGCTAGAATCAACTCATATGGGACCATGCCTTATACATTACTAGGGAAATGTGAAGCCATGTTGACCATTGTGAATGAAAGCCGCCCCATAATTTTTTATGTGCTTCCATACATAGAGGGAGTCGGAAGGGAAACACTATTCAGAGAAAAACAATAAACCAAATGCAACATCGACTATGACATCCAATGCATACACCTACCCTTGACCAACGTAAAAATAATAATGAAAAAAAAAGACCAAGTAGCGAAAGAAAAATTAACACAAGAGCAATGGACTTCCAAAGCTAAATGTGTAAACATTAAAGCTAACATGTTAGCAAGTCACCAATCAAGGCTATTATCCATAGAATAAGACCTAGAAGCCAAAACTATAGGCAAAGGGATAGTGCCAAATTGTGATGGGTTCCGAAGACCCTGTTGTATGATCAAGACTATTGCATAGGTAATAGATGGATCTAGCTACCAAGAATTACAATATCCAACTCACAACATGAAACCAAATGTGAATCTACGAGTAATGAATCATGTGCTCCCCTATCACGATACATGAATAAATGTGCCACCAAGCTCATCACAAGCTACAAGAGCCTCAACTTCAGACCATAAGAAAGTGCCCTCACCATGACCAACCAAGCCAATAAGGACTAATAAACCATGGGCACCCCCATCTATCGCTACTCAAGTTTTGAATAACCAAAGATGGGAACCAACAAAGACATTAGTAAAGTGTAACTTCATCAACGAGCTAGGCCAAGAACAATGACAAGATCACTAAGGAACCATGTCCATGTACAAGTACCTTTGGTTCTTGTCAATTCTCAACTACAATTTCCCATGCTCTAGATCCACATCTTCTGACATGGTATCAGAGCACAGCTGAGCATTGTACAACTCCATTTCGCTCTTATCTAGCTCAACTACTGAATATGACCCCACCTACATTGCTTCAACATCATTTTGAGTGCTTGCTCTAACTCAAAATCAACTATTATAAGACCACATAATGTTACACCCATGCTTAGATCATGTTTTAGGTGAGGAAGAGCTTCATGTCACCAATCCAATAGGTTCAATAGATTTTTTCATCGATATCTTTACCTATATCACCCATATTTGCATAATATCATATGACATGGATCACCATGCATCACTATCATACAATTCTCACTCATATAATTAGTTATTGCAGAGAAAGCCGCTTGTAAATAAATAAACCCATATGATTTTATTTAAAAATATTTTTTCTTTCACAAATTATTGATTCATTTTTGTATTTGTTTATTTATTTGTTAAAAAGCACAATGGAATGCTCTCAATCCCACCATCTAAACCTATGTAATGCTAGGAAGCCTTGCAAAATTTTCGAGCATGGGGAAGGGGACTACAATAAGATAAGTGGAAATTTGGGTGGGGGCTAGGACAAGCTAAGTGGAAATTTCAAACCAAACAATTTATGCACATTAGAAATGTTGAAAAGGTACTAGCACCCCTTAAATAGGTTAATTTAAATCATTGCAAACTTTTTGCCTTTAAGGAAAATGTTACATCTCTCATTACAACATTCTTCTACCCACATTATTAGAACATTCTTGTGTGTAGAAACATGGAGAAAATGGCCAAAATTAGTGATAAGGTCATTTGCAAAAGGCAAGGCAATCCCCATATTCCTTTCATGAATAGGCAAAGTACAACATGAATGAGAACATACTATAAAGAATGGAAACTTAAGACACATCTAGAACTTGAGCTAGATTATAGTAGTACAACCAAAAGCTAAGGAGCTAGGGAATAGTGCTCTATCAAAAAACATATTGAGAAATTTAAAGGTAAAATGGGCCACCCAAAGTACATGGAGTTCATGACCAATTATGATCATAATAGAAGAATCAATAAGATCAGTATGAAGAAAATGAAGGCTTGCACTATATAGAGGTGCCATAAGCAGCACATATGTGGTGTAGAGTGTTGAGATATCGAGCTCCACTCGTGATATGCCAGGGTGACCGTTGTGCATTTATGTCACTGACTTGTCAGTTTGCAGATGCGGTTGGTACACCGCCCATGAATAATAGCTACATGACAGCTATCCTTATCTACTCTAGTTCGTGGCTCAGTTAGTATGCCACCTTAGTTAGTTGAGTTTGGTTTGAGACCCATATATAGGGTTCTTCTATTTCTATGTACTAGAGTTCTTTTGGCTTACACAACTAAGAAGAGGAAAACTGTTTTCAGCCTCCATCTTTGTGTGTATTCCCCCATTGTGCAAGCAAGAAAGCTACAAGTGAGACTTCTTCCTTCTCTCCCATAATCTTGACATGGTATCAAAGCCTTGTTCGTGGTAAGGAGCTCAAGAAAGCAAACCAAGTTCGCAGTGTTCTGGTAAGAGGAGCAGTGTTGCTTTCATTTTCTGTTTTGGGAGCAAATCTCTGCAGGTAGCACAGCCGGAAATTGCAAGAGTGCATTGTCTCAGGTTGAGACGCCCTTCGCGGTGAAGCAAGAGGGTAGTATATGCTGCAGGTAAGGGCTTTAGCCCTTGGTAACCCTGTTTTTTTTATTTGAGGCCATTTTGGGGCCTGTTTTGGAGGCGGAAGTTTTCTGCACGCACTCAGGAAAAGACCCTATTTTATGCTGTGCGACCACTTTTCTACAGGTCGGTGAAAAGTTACCACAGAAATTGCATCGTATGCTTGTGTGCAAAGACATTGGGAGTTACAGAATCATCCTTGTTGCCTATCAATGAAAAATCATCACTATGAAGTGACTGTGTGGTCAAATACCACTTTCGTCAGTTTTGCAGATTAGCCCTTGTGAGGCTAAAGCTGTGTTCTTTACAGTGACAGAATTTCTTGCAGTGTTCTATAATGGCGTCTGATTCTCTCTCACAGATTGTCACTGAAAAGCTTGACAAGAATAACTTCCAAGCATGGAAGTTTAGAATGACGAATTTCCTTATGGGAAAAGGATATTGGGAATTTGTTGCAGGAAATGAAGAAGAACCAGTTCTTCCTGATGTTCCCAATCAACAGCAAATGCAGGCATTTAAAGCATGGCATGAGAGAGCCATGAAAGTTATGTACTGGTTGTCTATCAGTATTTCAGACTCTATGATTGTGCATATTCAGGATGCAAGTACGCCAAAGGAGGCATGCGATACTTTGTCAAAAATGTATAGCACAAATACGCAAGCCAGAAAAATGCAGCTCAAGCAAGAGTTGCATAATGTGCAAAGAGAAAATATGAGCATCAATGACTACCACATAAAGGTGAAGAAGATTGCAGATGCACTTACTTCCATTGGGTCGCCAGTGAAAGATGATGATTTAGTTTCTGTGACCTTGAATGGTCTAGGAAAGGATTATGCACAGTTCCGAACATCCATTTCCGTCCGTGAAAGATTTCCTGATTTTGAGGAGTTGGTTGCTCTTCTAATTTCTGAGGAGCAGAGAAATGGTGGTGCATCTTCTTCAGGAGGAACTTCAAAAGAAGCTGTCTTGTACTCAAATGCTGGAAGAGGTAGAGGCAGAGGTAGAGGAGGCCGATCTGGAGGCCGTGGTAGAAATCAGAATATGCAGCAAACTCAAGAAAACCATTCCTATGGAGGAGGACGTGGTAACTCTAGAGGCAAGGGGAGCCAAAGAGGTCGTGGTGGATGGCAAAGAGGCCAAAATGCAAACAGCAATGTTGAATGCTACTACTGTGGTAAAATGGGTCATATGGCTAAGGACTGCTATAAAAAGCAGAATGACATCATGAATGGTAAATTGCAACAAGGGAATTATGCATCTTCTAGTAGACAGGGTAATGACAGAAATGAGCATTTGTTTATGGTGCAGCACATGAACAATTCTGTGACAAGTGCAGAAGAAAGCAATGATGCATGGTATGTTGACTCAGGTGCATCAAACCACATGACAGGTCATGCAGAATGGATGGAGGATACAAGGAAAATGAAAAAACCAGGATTTGTGGAGACTGGTGATGATACTGCACATCCTATTGTGCAGATTGGAAAATTTCCTTTGTCTATGCAGAATGGGAAAAAGAAATACCTATCCGATGTATTTCATGTCCCGAATATCACCAAAAATCTAGTTTTTGTTGGTCAAATGGTTGAACAGGGCTTGCAGGTCAGATTTAATCCTCATGGATGCTTTGTTGAGGATATGAAAAATAAAGGTCGCTTGATAGCAAAAGGAAAGAAGAAGGGCAGAATGTTTACATTGGATGCAGACATGTCTGAATTGAGTACAGCAATGTTTGCACATGGGACCGGTGTAGTTGCAGATATTGATATCTGGCATAAACGCATTGGTTATGTTAATGTACAGCGACTTAAATCAATGCAGGCCCAAAATATTGTTGCAGGATTGCCTAAATTCAAGGTTGCAGAAATGCATAAGGTATGTGAAGCCTGCCAATTTGGAAAATAGGCAAGGAAACCATTGGAATTAATCCACTCTAATGTGTGGACTACTAAAGTTGCATCTCTTGGAGGCTATCATTATTTTGTCACTTTTATTGAGGACTATAGCAGAAAAGTTTTGGTGTATTTTATGAAAAAGAAAAGTGAAGTTTTTGGGCATTTCAAAACTCTTAAAGCTATGGTTGAAAAAGAAACAGGCCTGCAAATAAAATGCCTAAGGTCAGATGGAGGGGGAGAGTACCTCTCAAATGAGTTGGCAAGGTTCCTGCAGGAGCATGGCATAAAGCAGCAATATTCGTGCAGTCATACCCCACAACAAAATGGAATTGCAGAAAGGAAAAACAGGCATATTGGAGAGGTATCTCGTGCCATGCTCAACGAAAAAGACTTGCCAGTTTTTTACTGGGCTGAAGCAGTTGCTACGACAGTCTATATAATGAACAAGACTCCCACTACAGCAATACATGGGATGACTCCAGAGGAGAGGTATACTGGTAGGAAACCAAATATTTCTCATTTGAAAATTTTTTGTTGCATTGCCTATGTACATGTGCCAGATGAGTTGAGATCCAAGTTGGATCCAAAAGCTGAGAAGTGCATCTTTATTGGTTACTCTCTGCAGCAAAAAGGGTATAGATGCTATAACACTTCTAGTCGTAAGTTTACACTGAGCAAAGATGTTGTTTTTTATGAGATGAGTAGCTGGTATAAACCAGTAAATGTGTTGATAATGTAGATGCACAAAATGGTAATGCTGCACAGAATTCACAGTAGCAGTCACAAAATATTAGTGGACCTGGAGCGTCCTCTACTAGTGGTTCACATTCTTCGCCATGGACAGGCAGATTGAGATCAGGAGAATCTTCTCAAAGCAATGCAGATAGTGGTATGCAGGTATCACGAAAAGAAAAAGAGAAGGTAGATCAGCCCATGTTTGATGTGAATGCAGGTCACTCTTATGTGGATGGTGAATGCAGTGGCTCAGAACAGAGCATTGATGATGAGTTGGGTATTTCTTCTATTGTTACACCTAGAGTAAGGAAGACTAGGGATGTTTTGAGAGCACCTGGGAGTGAACCTACTTTGCGCAGATCTACTAGAGCTAAGTATTGTTGAGATATTGAGCTCCACTCGTGATATGCAAGGGTGACCGTTGTGCATTTATGTCACCGACTTGTCAGTTGCAGATGCGGTTGGTACACCACCCATGAATAATAGCTACATGATAGCCATCCTTATCTACTCTAGTTCGTGGCTCAATTAGTATGCCACCTTAGTTAGTTGAGTTTGGTTTGAGACCCATATATAGGGTTCTTCTATTTCCTTATACTAGAGTTCTTTTGGCTTACACAACTAAAAAGAGGAAAACAGTTTTCAGCCTCCACCTGTGTGTGTATTCACCCATTGTGCAAGCAAGAAAGCTACAAGTGAGACTCCGTCCTTCTCTCCCACAAACTTAACATGGTATCAGAGCCTTGTTCGTGGTAAGGAGCTCAAGAAAGCAAGCCAAGCTCGCGGTGTTCTGGTAAGAGGAGCAGTGTTGCTTTTATTTTTCTGTTTTGGGAGCAGATCTCTACAGGTAGCACAGCCGGAAATTGCAAGAGTACATTGTCTCAGGTTGAGACGCCCTTCGTGGTGAAGCAAGAGGGTAGTATATGCTACGGGGAAGGGGTTTAGCCCTTGGTGATCCTTTTTTTTTATTTGAGGCCATTTCGGGGCCAGTTTTGGAGGCGGAAGTTTTCTGCACGCACTCAGGAAAAGGCCCAGTTTTATGTTGTGCGACCATTGTTCTACAGATCGGTGAAAAGTTACTGTAGAAATTGCATCGTATGCCTGTGCCCAGAGACATTAGGAGTTACAAAATCATCCTTGTTGCTTGTTGATGCAAAATCGTCACTAGGAAGTGACTGTGTGGTCAAATACCACTTTTGCCAGTTTTGCAGATTTGCCCTTGTGAAACTGAAGCTGTGTTTTTTGCAGTGACAGAATTTTTTGCAGTGTTCTGTAATGGCGTCTGATTCTCTTTCACAAATTGTCACTGAAAAGCTTAACAAGAACAACTTCCAAGTATGGAAGTCTAGAATGACGAATTTCCTTATGGAAAAAGGATATTGGGAATTTGTTGCAAGAAATGAAGAAGAACCAGTTCTTCCTGATGTTCCCAATCAACAGCAAATGCAGGCATTCAAAGCATGGCATGAGAGAGCCAGGAAAGTTATGTACTCGTTGTCTATCAGTATTTCAGACTCTATGATTGTGCATATTCAGGATGCAAGTACGCCAAAGGAGGCATGGGATACTTTGTCAAAAATGTATAGCACAAATACGCAAGCCAGAAAAATGCAGCTCAAGCAAGAGTTACATAATGTGCAAAGAGAAAATATGAGCATCAATGACTACCACATAAAGGTGAAGAAGATTGCAGATGCACTTACTTCCATTGGGTCGCCAGTGAAAGATGATGATTTAGTTTCTGTGACCTTGAATGGTCTAGGAAAGGATTATGCACAGTTCCGAACATCCATTTCCGTCCGTGAAAGATTTCCTGATTTTGAGGAATTGATTGCTCTTCTAATTTCTGAGGAGCAGAGAAATGGTGGTGCATCTTCTTCAGGAGGAACTTCAAAAGAAGCTGTCTTCTACTCAAATGCTGGAAGAGGTAGAGGCAGAGGTAGAGGAGGCCGATTTGGAGACCGTGGTAGAAATCAGAATATGCAGCAAACTAAACAGTAATGTTGAATGCTACTACTGTCGTAAAATGGGTCATATGGCTAAAGACTGCTATAAAAAGCAGAATGACGTCATGAATGGAAAATTACAACAAGGGAATTATGCATCTTCTAGTAGACAGGGTGATGACAGAAATGAGCATTTGTTTATGGTGCAGCACATGAACAATTCTGTGACAAGTGCAGAAGAAAGCAACGATGTGTGGTATGTTGACTCAGGTGCATCAAACCACATGACAGGTCATGCAGAATGGATGGAGGATGTAAGGAAAATGGAAAAACCAGGATTTGTGGAGACTGGTGATGATATTGCACATCCTATTGTGTAGATTGGAAAATTTTATTTGTCTATGCAGGATGGGAAAAAGAAATACCTGTTCGATGTATTTCATATCCCGAATATCACTAAGAATCTGGTTTCTGTTGGTCAAATGGTTGAGCAGGGCTTGTAGGTCAGATTTAATCCTCATGGATGCTTTGTTGAGGATATGAAAAATAAAGGTCGCTTGATAGCAAAAGGAAATAAGAAGGGTAGAATGTTTACGTTGGATGCAGACATACCTGAATTGAGTGTAGCAATGTTTGCATATGGGACCAGTGTAGTTGCAGATATTGATATCTAGCATAAACTCATTGGTTATGTTAATGTACAGCGGCTTAAATCAATGCAGGCCCAAAATATTGTTGCAGTATTGCCTAAATTCAAGGTTGCAGAAATGCATAAGGTATGTGAAGCCTGTCAATTTGGAAAACAGGCAAGCAAAACCATTTCCTAGACATGTTCAAGAGAGTGAGAAGCCATTGGAATTAATCCACTCTGATGTGTGGACTACTAAAGCTGCATCTCTTGGAGGCTGTCAATATTTTGTCACTTTTATTGATGACTATAGCAGAAAAGTTTTGGTGTATTTTATGAAAAAGAAAAGTGAAGTTTTTGGGCATTTCAAAACTCTTAAAGCTATGGTTGAAAAAGAAACAGGCCTGCAAATAAAATGCTTAAGGTCAGATGGAGGGGGAGAGTACCTCTCAAATGAGTTTGCAAGGTTCCTGCAGGAGCATAGCATAAAGCAGCAATATTCGTGCAATCATACCCCACAACAAAATGGAATTGCAGAAAGAAAAAACAAGCATATTGGAGAGGTATCTCGTGCCATGCTCAACGAAAAAGACTTGCCAGTTTTTTACTGGGCTAAAGCAGTTGCTACAGCAGTCTAGATAATCAATAGGACTCCCACTACAGCAATACATGGGATGACTCCAGAGGAGAGGTATACTGGTAGGAAACCAAATATTTCTCATTTGAAAATTTTTTGTTGCATTGCCTATGTACATGTGCCAGATGAGTTGAGATCCAAGTTGGATCCAAAAGCTGAGAAGTGCATCTTTATTGGTTACTCTCTGCAACAAAAAGGATATAGATGCTATAACCCTTCTAGTCGTAAGTTTACACTGAGCAGAGATGTTGTTTTTTATGAGATGAGTAGCTGGTATAAACCAGTAAATGTGTTGATAATGTAGATGCACAAAATGGTAATGCTGCACAGAATTCACAGTAGCAGTCACAAAATATTAGTGGACTTGGAGCGTCCTCTAGCAGTGGTTCACATTCTTCGCCATGGACAGGCAGATTGAGATCAGGAGAATCTTCTCAAAGCAATGCAGATAGTGGTATGCAGGTATCACGAAAAGGAAAAGAGAAGGTTGATCAGCCCATGTTTGATGTGAATGCATGTCACTCTTATGTGGATGGTGAATCCAATGGCTCAGAACAGAGCATTGATGATGAGTTGGGTATTCCTTCTATTGTTACACCTGGAGTAAGAAAGACCATGGATGTTTTGAGAGCACCTGGGAGTGAACCTATTTTGTGCAGGTCTATGAGAGCTAGGTATCCTGTGGATAGGCTGAAATATGATGGATTTACAACTATTCACTATGCATATATGGTCAAAGGGATACAGGAACCAGAACCCACTTCTTTTGAGCAAGCCATGGAAAAAGAAAAATGGGAGAAAGCCATGGATGAAGAAACGGATGCCTTGGAAGCAAATGCTACATGGGAATTGGTACCTTTGCCTAAAGGTAAGAATGCAATTGGCTGTAAGTGGGTTTATAAGGTGAAGCACAATGCAGATGGTTCTGTGAACAAATACAAGCCAAGATTAGTAGTCAAGGGGTACGCATAAACATATGGCATTGACTATGAAGAAACATTCAGTCCGGTTGCAAGGATGGCAACCGTAAGAGTACTCATTGCTATGGCTACATCAAAGGGATGGTCTTTACATCAGATGGATGTAAAGAATGCCTTCTTCCATGGTGATTTGCAAGAAGAGGTCTATATGGAGCAGCCACCAGGTTATGTGCATGCTGTTCATCATGAGTTTGTTTGCAGGTTGAAGAAAGCCTTGTATGGCTTGAAGCAAGCACCTAGAGCATGGTCTGACAAGATAGGACAGTATCTTGTCACTATTGGCTTTCAGATTTCCAAGGCAAATTTCTCACTTTATGTAAGAAAAATAGAGAAATCTATTATGCTACTTGTCATTTATGTTGATGATTTGATTATGATAGGTGACAGTGATGAAGATATCCTTCGTGTGAAATGCTATTGAAGCAGAAGTTTGAGATGAAGGATTTGGGAGAGCTGCGTTAGTTCTTGGGCATTGAGGTGATTAAATCACCAAGTGGGATACAGCTCTTGCAGAGGCAGTATGGATTGGACATGCTATCCAAATATGGGATGATAGGCTGTAAGCCTATTTCAGTTCCTTTGGAGCAGAATGTGAAGCTGAGCACAGATGCAGGTGAGCTTCTGGAAGACCCTACTATGTACAGACGCATAGTAGGAAGCTTGATTTATATGACTATTACCAGGCTAGATTTGAGCTATGTTGTTGGATTGGTAAGTCAGTTTATGCAGGCTCCAAGGAAACCGCATTTGGATGCGGCTAGACGCATACTCAGGTATGTGAAGTCCACATTGCAGTATGGACTATTTTATGAGACTAGGATTCAAATACAGTTACATGGATACACTGATGCTGATTGGGCTGGTAGCATTTCAAATAGACGATCTACCAGTGGATGTGTTCTCTTTTGGGAGTGCTGCAGTCACTTGGAGCAGCAAGAAACAGCCTACAGTTGCCTTGTCCAGCACAGAGGCTGAGTACAGGGGTGCAACAATGGCTGCATGTGAGGTAGCTTGGTTGCATCAGCTACTTTATGATATGCATCAGCCTACAGATGGGCCACTTGTCATTTATTGTGACAACATGAGCAGTATACACTTGGCAAATAACCCAGTCTATCATGCTAGAACAAAGCACATTGAGGTGCATTATCACTATGTGCGGGAGAGGGTTTTACTAGGTCTTATTGATCTAGTTTATGTCAGCACAGAGGATCAGGTAGCTGACATATTTACGAAGGCATTGGGCACAGAGAAGCTGTGCAAGTTCAGAGACTTGCTTGGTGTGCAGGAATTGGGATTGAGCTCAAGGGGGAGTGTTGAGATATCGAGCTCCACTCGTGATATGCCAGGGTGACCGTTGTGCATTTATATCACCGACTTGTCAGTTTTGCAAATGCGGTTGGTACACCACCCATGAATAATAGCTACATGATAGCTATCCTTATCTACTCTAGTTTGTGGCTCAGTAGTATGCCACCTTAGTTAGTTGAGTTTGGTTTGAGACCCATATATAGGGTTCTTCTATTTCCTTGTACTAGAGTTCTTTTGGCTAACACAACTAAGAGGAGGAAAACTGTTTTCAGCCTCCACCTGTGTGTGTATTCACCCATTGTGCAAGCAAGAAAGCTACAAGTGAGACTCCTTCCTTCTCTCCCACAATCTTGACAGGTATCCTGTGGATAGGCTGAAATATGATGGATTTACAGCCATTCACTATGCATATATGCTCAAAGTGATACAGGAGTTTGATATGTGTGAGGCATACAATGTAGCCTTCAAAAATTAATAGACTGGGGTAATGCTTCAACCCACTCTTGAACAACAGGGAAAAGGGGAGGTATCTCTAGCTTTTCAGGTGTCAAACACAATAAGAAAGCAAGGGTTAACTAGGATAGTCAAGCAATCACTTTGGACTAGAACTATCATTATCGAGTGTTACTAGATAGATCTTTCAATATCAAGTAAACCCACTCTAGATTGGAACTATCAATATCAAGTATTGCCTTGGATAGATGTTTGATACCGAGCAAATTCACTCTGGACTAGAACTATTGGTACCACAGACCAAAAGAAACCCATATCTAGAATTGGGCCTTCCAATATCCATAGACATCCACATAGGTTTCTATCTCCATCTTAGAACTAGCATGAGAGTGTCTAGAGCCTCCGTATGACTCTCAAACTTCCATAGCAGCAAACCTAGCCTACATGATGGCATTTCAGCCACTTGATCTTTGGCTAATGTATCAAGTGACATTCTTTCAAGTTCCTTGCCTTTGACACCAATTTAATAATGAAACCGTGGAGCTTGTTTTCACCAATGCAACATTCCCTTGTTTGGACCAATCGAACAAGTCAATCGTAAGTAAACCATTTCTTAGTTAAAATCATTACTCACAAACAAATCTTTTCACATGGTACTTTCCTTAGTTATATTTATAGAATCAAAGCAAAAAAGTAAACAATTTGAGTTATGTCTTTTGAGTTCATCATAAGAACATCCTTCTCAAAATCTCTAAAAATGCCGTCTTTGATTACCTTCTTTTCTTCACAGCAAGAACAGTTGGTTGGCATTATTAGGACATTATCCAAGAGCTTGAGGAGAGATGAAAAGGAAAGTCAAGGGTTTATTATGAGCTAATTTAAGTGCTTTTTGAGGATTTTACTCAAATTTGAGAATATCCAATTTTTAGAAGTTTAAGAGTCCAATAAAAGTAAAAATGTAGCCCCTTCGCACTCCCTTCTAACTCACATGTACAAATATGTGCACACTAGATAGAATTTAAAATGGCCATAACTTTTGATCCACATCATAGATTTCAAAAATGTTTTAACCATTGTGATTGTAGTGATAAGTTCTAAGATTCTATTGCTTCAATTTCTGTGTTTGAAAAAAAATTAAAATGCAAAAATTCAATCTCTATGACTTCTAATCCAGAGTTCCTAGTAATATTTCAAAAAAACCAATAAAAGTAAGATATTTAATGCCCCCAAGCATTATTAGTCTTGAAGCCACTCATGTGTAATATAATATATAACATCCTTCATTTGAAATATAGTATGTAACATCTTTGATTTATTTTACCACTTTTTTTCTTTGACATCTAAGATGCCAAGAGGGCACATTACAATAACTAATTTCACATACTATATTTCAAATGAAGGATGTTATATATTATATTACACATGAGTGGCTTCAAGACTAATAATTCTTGGGGGCATTAAATATCTTACTTTTATTGGTTTTTTGAAATATTACTAGGAACTATTGGATTTAAAGTCGTAGAATTGAATTTTTGCATTTTAATTTTTTTTCAAACACAGAGATTTGAAGCTCAATAAAATATTAGAACATATCAAAACCAATGTTGAGACTTGATCAAGCAAATGGAGGATTACATGTTTGCTACTAGAACCAGCATTTTCAATCGAGCTGATCACATTGCTCCATCTTATCAAAGAAGCTCATATCTAGTGGAAGTAGTGGTGCTACAATAAGGTCATCACCAAGACCTCCCAAACTTGGGAACAAATCAAGGCAGCAATTTGAAATAGCCAAGGTTGACATTGGAAAGTCACCATTCTAACTTTGTTACCCTCTTAAGATATGCCCCCAAGATGACAATGACATAGCAACTAGCTCAATTTTTCCATGGGTTGAACCAATCACTAAATGGGTAGCTAAAAGTCATAAAACCCTTCGACCTTGAGAATACCCTATTGCGAGCTCAGTCCATGGGAGACTCACTCCCCAAGCACAACTTGTGGATAACCCACACCTTCCAAATTGAGGGCTCCCCTACCCAAAGAGAGCCAAAGTCAACCTCCGTATGGGTGATCAAATTTGGGGATGTCTTAATCTTTCCAACAATGCTCAAAATTGCCCACACAATAACAACAATCCTAACACTCGTACTACCAATGCTAATCAAGGAGCCTAACAACACCAGTGTTCTAAATGCAACCAACCATCCCATTTTTTAGCCCAATGCCCCACCAAGGTAAAAAATGCTAATGCCAATCCTACTCGTAGCATTGTTAAAGCTCTTGGATCTATCAAAGTGATTATTAATTATGATGATAATATAGTGACTACATGTTTAGATGGTTTGGGTGAGGAGTATAGGCAGTTCTAAACATCCATCAACACAAGAGATGTCATTCCGAATTTTCCAAATTTGATATCTATGTTGATATTAGAATATAAAAACTTCATTCTTGCTGCATCCTTGTCATAAAGCAAGAATAATTCAAAATAGATTATCTACTCTAACATATATAGATGTAGAGGTCATGATGGTAAAGGCCATGTGATGGCTGTTATGGGAAAAATCAAAGGCAATCTCATGAATCATGGGAACTGTCACATACATGTGGTAGAGGCCAATCTAGAGGCAAAGGGAGCCATAGAGGACATGGTAGATAGAACGCAAGTTATGATAACAATGAATGCTATAATTGTGGTTAAAAAGTTTATACTACATATGATTGTCCATAAAAGATAAGAGAGGAAATAACATCAATGGGAGAAGGCAACATAACAATTATATATCTAGAAGTAATCATGTTATTAATAAGAAGTTATTTGTTATGCAGTACATATTGAATTTACTAAATACAAATGCATCGATAGTGAGTGATGATGTATGGTATGTGGATTTAGGTACCTCTAACCATATAAAATGTCATTGATGGGAGTGTCCAGTTGTCTATGAAAGATGAAAAAGTTAAGTGTTTAGTTGATGAATTGCATGTACCTAACATTACAAAGAATTTAGTTTCTGTTGTGCAAATGCTTAAGCAATTATTGCAAGAAAAGTTCAATTAGGATGGCTACTTTGTAGAAGGTTTCAAGAATGGATCTAAACTGGTTGCAAAAGGCAAATGCGTAGGAAGAATATTTACATTGGATCTAAATGTACTCGAGCTAAAGGCTATTATATTTGCACAAGGTGCAGGCGTTGTGGCGAATATTGACATTTGGCATAAACATATTGGCCATATAAATATGCAATGGTTGAAAAATATGCATTCACATGAAATTGTTACACGCTTGCCTAAGTTCAAAGTGACTATGTAGAAAGTATATTAAGTATGCCAATTTGAAAAATAAACAAGGTATACATTCCCTTGTAATAAACATGTAAGCATGTATTTACTTGATGTTATACATTTAGGCATATGGAGTTCAATGAATACCACATCAATAGTGCTAGAATAAGATGTAATATTTATTAATGATCATACAAGGAAGATATGGATATATTTCATAAAGGAGAAAAGTGAGGTGTTCTCTTACTTTCAAGGCTTTAAAAATTAATTCAAGAAAAAAATAAGTGTGCAAATTAAGTACATAAGGTCGAATGGAGGGGGAGAGTACCTCTCCAAAACAACATGGAATTCAAAGGCAATTCACATGCAAGTATACTCCACAACAAAATGGTGTTGTTGAAAGGAAGAATAGGTGCATGGCAGAAATTGCACAAGTCTTGATGGTGGCTGAAAAGGACATGCCTCGTTCTCATTGGACTAAAGTTGTCTCTACAATTGTGTGTATTATGAACAAGACTCCCATGAAAAAGTTTAGCCATTAGCTATTTGGTTTGATATCCTATGTTGTAAAGCCAGTAGGATAGTCATTCAACATATTGATGCAAAGCAACAACTTGTTAATGCTTGGAAGAAACTTTTCATTGGTACTGCCTCTCAAAATTTTGAGAATATGCTTCTCTTTTCTTGAATATCTAGTTGACTCCTTATCTTTATAAGGATGATTTTATTCCAACAAGCTAAAATTCCAACTTGTTTTTCAAGTTTTAGAACAAGGGCCTTTGTTGTTGGTACATGTGGAAGCTTTCACTCAACCACCAACACCCTTGGACTGCTTATTATTTCAAGCGTTCCAAGCCGAGCACTAATGGCTACCTCTCACATAGCCGATGCGTCATCCATATCTACGAGTATAGTGAGCTTACCTCCATGCCGATCGAGTTACCTCCTCTCTCGCGCACTCCGGTAGCTCCACGATTCAAGTGCAAGCTTCAAGCAAGCTCCATCCTCAAGCTCCATGCTCCAAGCTCCATTGCCGCGAGCAAGATAAGAGAAGAGAAGAAGAGAGGAGAAGATGCAGAGCTTCTCCTTCCCGGTCCCTCACCCTCACACACTCACTCCCTTACACTCTCACACTCTCTCTCTCAAGCACAAGCTCAAGCAAGCAAGAATAAGAAGAAGAAGAAGAAGAGGAGAGCCACTTTTGGCCACACACAAGAATGAGCTTCTCATTCACTTTTCAACTTTATATACAAAACCCTAAATCCCTTTTGGGCGGTCATCCCCTTATCCCCTTCTTTACATGGCCGGCCGTGGCCTAGGCCCTTTTTCCCATTGTCCTTCTATCTTCCTAGCTTCCCTTCCACCGCCCGTCTACATTTACAAATTTCACGGGTGAGAGCCTAGCGCTCCTTGAATTAAACCATGATGCGCTTGCGCTCTTTTACGAAAGTATTGACTTGCATTTTTCCTTGCGCGCCTTTCTCCCTTATTTAGGACTTTTCTCCTTGTGCGTCTTTGTCTTCTGTTTCACTTTGCCTTGGCCTTTGTCTTCTCCTTTAGCTTTTCCGAATTTTCCACCTTTGTTCGTTTGAGCGTTAACAGTACAACTTATGGAATAGTGGCACATCTTCTCTATCTTCTCATGATCGAGCTACTAGTCAGTTTGGTCTTAATGAAAAGGAGGCAAATTCACTTCATGTGATACTGTCAAAGGTGAATGATGAGTGGACCACTTCTCCTTTTGAAAAATGGAATCAAACTCTTCAAGTATCTAGTTAATCATATAGGTGAATATCTTATGGAGGCTAAGAAAATATCTAACTTTCAACGGGAGGCTAATTCTAGGTTATTTCTAAGATCCGTGGAATTTCTGTGCATGTTTGATCCAAGAGGTACCTTTAGAACATGGAAGGAACCTCTTTCAAAATCAATGTTCTTGTTTGGAGGATAGTAACTAATAGATTAGCAACCCAAAATCCGACTTACTAAGTTCTTATAAGTCTCACCTATGTGTGTTTTGCAAAAGGAAAGATGAGACCACCCACACCGAGATGGATCCATCAAGGAACTTGCCCTCTTGCTTTCCTTGAGGTGTTTTAATTATCTAATTATCCTAACACAATTATGTTTGACATGCAAAGACACCTTCCTTAATTAGCCATTAAACACTAATTCCTCCACTTAAATTATGGCAACAGACACAAAGACAACATCAAAGCAATCTTTTGACAATAGCTATAAAGAAATATACTTATCTTGCACCTTCTCCAAGGTACAATGTCAACCTGGCATTCCATCCCTTAGCCCAAGATCCATGTCCAATCTCAAGCACATGATCCACCAATCCACCCTTATCTAGTATCAGGGCCTTCCAAGAAGTCCATCTTGGGTCACGCAAGAGTTGGGGAGTATGTGGGGTTTACTAGCTAGAGCGCCCTTGGCACCCTCACCTCCTCCTGGCCAACAATTCCCTACAAAGAGACCTCTCACATATGGGGTCAGTCCCAACCCCTCAAGCAGCACGGTTAAACAACCCCTTGATTAAGGGCTCCTACCACGAACCTTAGGGGAGGATTAGTATGTAACTATATATTTTCCCATGAGGTAGAATAGCTTTTGTGTAAACACAATCAAGCAATTAGCTTATCAACAACATTTAGGAAAACATTCATTTTCCATACTATCAATCCAAACAATCACTTGGATATTCCATAAATGTCAACCAACCTTCGTTAGAAAGGCCATCTCTTCAAGACAAAATAAAAAACTATTTCCTAACAAATAGTGCCTATCAACAAGGCAATAAAAAGTCATTTACTTCACCTTTCAAAAGAGTGTCTTTCTATCTTAACATTAGAAGTTTTTATTCAATTTCCTAGTGTCTATGCCAAGTATAATTCTTTTGATGGTTTAGCCATACAATCAAGCTTCATATACAAACTATAAGCATTTCTAAGCCATGATATTTATTACTTGCACACTATTTTATTTAACTCATCATTACGAGGGTACCTTGTGAGCTTAAGTAGCAATTGGGTTTGCGAAAATCATCTCGGTTACGCCCTTAGAATCCAAAGTGTTCTTTTTCAGTGACATTCGTCACACTATATTTGGATGCTTCCGTTCTTTTGTTTGATACTCATACTAGGCCTTGGACAATCATAGTAGTTTCAACAATTCGATGAGCATCTAGGGCAAACGTCAATACTCTCTCTCTCTCTCTCTCTCTCTCTCTCTCTCTCTCTCTCTCTCTCTCTCTCTCTCTCTCTCTCTCTCTCTCTCTCTCTCTCTCTCTCTCTCTCTCTCTCTCTCTCTCTCTCTCTCTCTCTCTCTCTCTCTCTCTACACACACACACACACACACACACACACACACATATATATAGGCACCTAAGGAATGGTATCATAACTTTGATGCTTTTATGCACAACTCATGTTCTAAGCACAATAAAAACATGTTATTTCGATAAATTGCTAGAGCAATAGATAATCCAATGGTAGCTTGGACGGCTATGGAGAGTGTGACGCGCGGAAAACAAGGCTACTTCTGTAGTGTTATGGATCTGTCTTTACATGAAGATGGCCCATGATGGTAGGCTTATCATTTTGGTACTATATGATGATAACTAGAAGTGCTCATGATGAGCTAGACGCTTTGAAGACTTAGCTCAAGATGAGTTTTGAGATAAAGAACATGGAGCATGAATCTCTTATACTTGGTATGTGCATTGTACAGAATCGCTCTAAGAGACTCCTTTACTTATCACAAGCCCGAAAAACAAGGTTACTTCCGTAGTGTTATGGATTTGTGTCTTTACACAAAGATGGCCCATAATGGTAGCCTTATCATTTTGGTAATGTATGACGATAACTAGAAGTGCTCATGATGAGCTAGACGCTTTGAAGACTCAGCTCAAGATGAGTTTTGAGATGAAGAACATGGGGCGTGAATCTCTTATACTTGGTATGTACATTGTACACAATCGCTCTAAGAGACTCCTCTACTTATCACAAGAGTACATTCATTAAGTCCTTGAGTGGTTCCATTTGCAAGGTGGTAAGCCTATTGGCTGCCCGTTACCTTCTCATGTAAAGATTAGTCAAGCATATTGTCCTCAGCCAAATGATGAGAAGGTAGCCAAGATCTAGTATACATCCGTTGTAGGCAGCTTGATGCATGCTATGATAGCCACTAGACTTGACAAAGCATTTGCATTGAGTTGTAGCTCATTATATGGCTACACCTAGCATGCGACATTGAGATGTCTTGGAGGATATCATGAGATACCTTAAGGGTACTAAAAATATGTGTATTTGCTATGATGGCCAAGCTATTGGAGTCATAAGCTACATAGGCTTTGATTATGCAAAAAATGCAAATAGTAGAAAGTCCACCTCTAGCTATGTCTTCACCTTTATTGGGGGTGTTGTTTCTTGGATGTCCAGGATACAAAAATGCATAGCTTTATCTACTACCAAAGCTGACTACATTACAGCTACCGAGTGTTGTAAGGAGGCACTCTCGATAGACTGTCTGGCGGCAAACCTTGGTAGACCCAAACCTTGGTATGTGACTAACTCCTACATTGCATTTGGACTCTCTGAGTGCCATTCAGTTGGCACAAAATCCAATCTTTCATGTTAAGACCAAGCATATTGAGGTCCATTATCACTTCATCAAAGAGAGGATTGAGAACAAGCAAATAGAGCTTGTCAAGATCTCGACTAATGAGAATCCTACACATCTGCTCACTAAAAGTCTCCCAATGGAACGCTATCTCTTAAGAAGATGGACATATGATAAAGTGACATTTATTCCTCATTATGTTATACTTCTATGTACAATTTGTACTTTGTTGCTTTTTTCTTGTTTTCTCCACACTCTTAGCACATTTGCTTTAAGTGGGAGGTTGTTGAGGATTAAAGGCTTGCTCACTAAAAGTCTCCCAGTGGAACGTTCTCTCTTAAGAAGATGGACATATGATAAAATGACATCTATTCCTCATGTTATACTTCTAAATACAATTCGTACTTTGTTACTTTTTTCTTGTTTTCTTCACACTCTTAGCACATTTGCTTTAAGTGGGAGGCTAATGGGGATTAAAGGCCGCCTATACGTAGCCATCTATCTATATGTACTTGCACTTGCTCCTCACACATATATATTACAAGTGGCAACCCCCAACTACTATCACTTTTTCTTTATTCTTACTATGACAATATAATAAGAAAAGGCAAGTCTCACATTATGACAATCGGAATCCACACATACCATCTTCCTCTCTTGATTGAACCTCCATAGCTACTGAATCTCTTTCCTTTGGTTCTGCTTCTTTCTTACTTTCACTTCTGCTTCCACTCTTACTTCTACTTTCCATGAACAATTATACACATGGAAAATGGAGCTTTTAGTAGCTTGTCAATCAGATGCCACCATGACACATCAACTACAAGCATGAAAGTGAATTTGGCGACTCTTTAGTCAACTACTACTAACTACTACCTCAACACATCATCAACTATAGCTATCACCCACTTTCGTAGTACTTACACCTCTTCTTGATAATGGCACTAGTTATGGAGAACCATTAATTAAAAAGTAAATGGAATGCAAGATAGCTCCCTATAACAATTATGTGTATTTGACTAGCCATTGATATTGATTGTAATGCTGCAATGGTGAGTTGCAACATATAAATGAGATACAATTATAATCAAAGGTACTGTTGTATGCCACATGGATCACTGTGCCAAATGTCAAGCTTCAACCTTGTCAAAGTCGACAAGATGCTCTAAATTGACGTGGGCAAGGATAACATTATTAAAACAAGT
This sequence comes from Lygodium microphyllum, assembly GCF_053477565.2. Taxonomy (NCBI): domain Eukaryota; kingdom Viridiplantae; phylum Streptophyta; class Polypodiopsida; order Schizaeales; family Lygodiaceae; genus Lygodium; species Lygodium microphyllum. The sequence goes on along the minus strand of NW_028229653.1, from coordinate 3,539 downwards.
TAACAACTCAAAGAGATTATTGGTACCAAATGTTCTAACTATGCCTTTGCCAATGCAACCTCTTGATAACACTTGGTGCTCACAACTCATTTCTATAGCAAACTGCATACTGCATGGATCACTATGCCAAATGTCTGACTTCAACCTTGTCAAAGTCTACAAGATGCTCGAAATTGACAATTATTAAAACAAATTGGCAACAACTCAAAGAGATTGTTGGTGCCAAGCTATGCCTCTACCAACACCTATCTTGATAACATTCGATGCTTACAACTCATCTCTGAGCCAAATGCCTCCTCTTGAATACTACCACATGGCTTACAAGGCAACCTATTATGTGCATGTGCTCAAGTGTAATTTGACTAACACAATGTAGAAACTATGCTAGACATTTAACTTGTTATAAGAGTGATGTCAATCTATCATTATGTGCATAAGTGCAATGTTGACTTACACCATGTAGAGACTATGCTAGGCATTGAACTTGTTAGTGATGTCAATCTATCATTACTCTATTGAGACTAGTGGAAGAAACCATAGATAATGTAATTAGCCCCACAATAGAAAATACACGTATGTTATTGCAAAAACATACAAAGTTCACAGAGTGCAATGCAACCTCTTTTTTTGTAACCAAGTGGTTACCCTAGTGCTAAGCCACTAATTTTATTAACCCACTAACCCGAGTTCAAATCTCCTAACCCATAGACCAAGGTTCAAATCTCCGTTTTTCTATACCTATACTAGATGGTTGTGCAGAATGTAAGAGTTGAAGCCAATACTTGGTCACCATGTATTGAACTTTAACAACTAAGCCAAATCCATTGGTCAAAAACAAGCATATTGGAGAGGTATCTCGTGCCATGCTCAACGAAAAAGACTTGCCAGTTTTTTACTGGGCTAAAGCAGTTGCTACAGCAGTCTAGATAATCAATAGGACTCCCACTACAGCAATACATGGGATGACTCCAGAGGAGAGGTATACTGGTAGGAAACCAAATATTTCTCATTTGAAAATTTTTTGTTGCATTGCCTATGTACATGTGCCAGATGAGTTGAGATCCAAGTTGGATCCAAAAGCTGAGAAGTGCATCTTTATTGGTTACTCTCTGCAGCAAAAAGGATATAGATGCTATAACCCTTCTAGTCGTAAGTTTACACTGAGCAGAGATGTTGTTTTTTATGAGATGAGTAGCTGGTATAAACCAGTAAATGTGTTGATAATGTAGATGCACAAAATGGTAATGCTGCACAGAATTCACAGTAGCAGTCACAAAATATTAGTGGACTTGGAGCGTCCTCTAGCAGTGGTTCACATTCTTCGCCATGGACAGGCAGATTGAGATCAGGAGAATCTTCTCAAAGCAATGCAGATAGTGGTATGCAGGTATCACGAAAAGGAAAAGAGAAGGTTGATCAGCCCATGTTTGATGTGAATGCATGTCACTCTTATGTGGATGGTGAATCCAATGGCTCAGAACAGAGCATTGATGATGAGTTGGGTATTCCTTCTATTGTTACACCTGGAGTAAGGAAGACCATGGATGTTTTGAGAGCACCTGGGAGTGAACCTATTTTGTGCAGGTCTATGAGAGCTAGGTATCCTGTGGATAGGCTGAAATATGATGGATTTACAACTATTCACTATGCATATATGGTCAAAGGGATACAGGAACCAGAACCCACTTCTTTTGAGCAAGCCATGGAAAAAGAAAAATGGGAGAAAGCCATGGATGAAGAAACGGATGCCTTGGAAGCAAATGCTACATGGGAATTGGTACCTTTGCCTAAAGGTAAGAATGCAATTGGCTGTAAGTGGGTTTATAAGGTGAAGCACAATGCAGATGGTTCTGTGAACAAATACAAGCCAAGATTAGTAGTCAAGGGGTACGCATAAACATATGGCATTGACTATGAAGAAACATTCAGTCCGGTTGCAAGGATGGCAACCGTAAGAGTACTCATTGCTATGGCTACATCAAAGGGATGGTCTTTACATCAGATGGATGTAAAGAATGCCTTCTTCCATGGTGATTTGCAAGAAGAGGTCTATATGGAGCAGCCACCAGGTTATGTGCATGCTGTTCATCATGAGTTTGTTTGCAGGTTGAAGAAAGCCTTGTATGGCTTGAAGCAAGCACCTAGAGCATGGTCTGACAAGATAGGACAGTATCTTGTCACTATTGGCTTTCAGATTTCCAAGGCAAATTTCTCACTTTATGTAAGAAAAATAGAGAAATCTATTATGCTACTTGTCATTTATGTTGATGATTTGATTATGATAGGTGACAGTGATGAAGATATCCTTCGTGTGAAATGCTATTGAAGCAGAAGTTTGAGATGAAGGATTTGGGAGAGCTGCGTTAGTTCTTGGGCATTGAGGTGATTAAATCACCAAGTGGGATACAGCTCTTGCAGAGGCAGTATGGATTGGACATGCTATCCAAATATGGGATGATAGGCTGTAAGCCTATTTCAGTTCCTTTGGAGCAGAATGTGAAGCTGAGCACAGATGCAGGTGAGCTTCTGGAAAACCCTACTATGTACAGACGCATAGTAGGAAGCTTGATTTATATGACTATTACCAGGCTAGATTTGAGCTATGTTGTTGGATTGGTAAGTCAGTTTATGCAGGCTCTAAGGAAACCGCATTTGGATGCGGCTAGACGCATACTCAGGTATGTGAAGTCCACATTGCAGTATGGACTATTTTATGAGACTAGGATTCAAATACAGTTACATGGATACACTGATGCTGATTGGGCTGGTAGCATTTCAAATAGACGATCTACCAGTGGATGTGTTCTCTTTTGGGAGTGCTGCAGTCACTTGGAGCAGCAAGAAACAGCCTACAGTTGCCTTGTCCAGCACAGAGGCTGAGTACAGGGGTGCAACAATGGCTGCATGTGAGGTAGCTTGGTTGCATCAGCTACTTTATGATATGCATCAGCCTACAGATGGGCCACTTGTCATTTATTGTGACAACATGAGCAGTATACACTTGGCAAATAACCCAGTCTATCATGCTAGAACAAAGCACATTGAGGTGCATTATCACTATGTGCGGGAGAGGGTTTTACTAGGTCTTATTGATCTAGTTTATGTCAGCACAGAGGATCAGGTAGCTGACATATTTACGAAGGCATTGGGCGCAGAGAAGCTGTGCAAGTTCAGAGACTTGCTTGGTGTGCAGGAATTGGGATTGAGCTCAAGGGGGAGTGTTGAGATATCGAGCTCCACTCGTGATATGCCAGGGTGACCGTTGTGCATTTATATCACCGACTTGTCAGTTTTGCAGATGCGGTTGGTACACCACCCATGAATAATAGCTACATGATAGCTATCCTTATCTACTCTAGTTTGTGGCTCAGTAGTATGCCACCTTAGTTAGTTGAGTTTGGTTTGAGACCCATATATAGGGTTCTTCTATTTCCTTGTACTAGAGTTCTTTTGGCTAACACAACTAAGAGGAGGAAAACTGTTTTCAGCCTCCACCTGTGTGTGTATTCACCCATTGTGCAAGCAAGAAAGCTACAAGT